>NW_026988880.1:0-88358 GCF_030222135.1 Aotus nancymaae
CACAGGGAAATATCTGCTTCTAAATCCAAAACGCAGCTATCTAACAGAACGGTTGTCAATGTGTGCACTCAACTTCCAGAGTTAAACCCGTGTGCGGATTCAGCAGTCTGCAAACACTTTCTGTGCAGTCCCAAAACAGGCGTTTTCCGCCCATTACCAGCATATGGAAGAAACAGCAGTAAGCACAGGGAAATATCTGCTTCTACATCCAAAACGCAGCTATCTAACAGAACGGTTGTCAATGTGTGCACTCAACTTCCAGAGTTAAACCCGTGTGTGGATTCAGCAGTCAGCAAACACTTTCTCTGCAGAGTCCCAAAACAGGCGTTTTCAGCCCATTACCGGCATATGGAAGAAACAGCAGTAAGCACAGGGAAATATCTGCTTCTAAATCCAAAACGCAGCTATCTAACAGAACGGTTGTCAATGTGTGCACTCAACTTCCAGAGTTAAACCCGTGTGTGGATTCAGCAGTCTGCAAACACTTTCTCTGCAGAGTCCCAAACAGGCATTTTCAGCCCATTACCGGCATATGGAAGAAACAGCAGTAAGCACAGGGAAATATCTGCTTCTAAATCCAAAACGCAGCTATCTAACAGAACGGTTGTCAATGTGTGCACTCAACTTCCAGATTTAAACCCGTTTGTGGATTCAGCAGTGTGCAAGCACTTTCTCTGCATAAGACCAAAACAGGCGTTTTCAGCCCATTACCGGCATATGGAAGAAACAGCAGTAAGCACAGGGAAATATCTGCTTCTAAATCCAAAACGCAGCTATCTAACAGAACGGTTGTCAATGTGTGCACTCAACTTCCAGAGTTAAACCCGTGTGTGGATTCAGCAGTCTGCAAACACTTTCTCTGCAGAGTCCCAAAACAGGCGTTTTCAGCCCATTACCGGCATATGGAAGAAACTGCAGTAAGCAGAGGGAAATATCTGCTTCTAAATCCAAAACGCAGCTATCTAACAGAACGGTTGTCAATGTGTGCACTCAACTTCCAGAGTTAAACCCGTGTGTGGATTCAGCAGTCTGCAAACACTTTCTCTGCAGAGTCCCAAAACATGTGTTTTCAGCCCTTTACCGGCATATGGAAGAAACAGCAGTAAGCACAGGGAAATATCTGCTTCTAAATCCAAAACGCAGCTATCTAACAGTACGGTTGTCAATGTGTGCACTCAACTTCCAGAGTTACACCCGTGTGTGGATTCACAGTCTCCAAACACTTTCTCTGCAGAGTCCCAAAACAGGCGTTTTCAGCCCTTTACCGGCATATGGAAGAAACAGCAGTAAGCACAGGGAAATATCTGCTTCTAAATCCAAAACGCAGCTATCTAACAGAACGGTTGTCAATGTGTGCACTCAACTTCCAGAGTTAAACCCGTGTGTGGATTCAGCAGTCTGCAAACACTTTCTCTGCAGAGTCCCAAAACAGGCGTTTTCAGCCCTTTACCGGCATATGGAAGAAACAGCAGTAAGCACAGGGAAATATCTGCTTCTAAATCCAAAACGCAGCTATCTAACAGAACGGTTGTCAATGTGTGCACTCAACTTCCAGAGTTAAACCCGTGCGTGGATTCAGCAGTCTGCAAACACTTTCTCTGCAGAGTCCCAAAACAGGCGTTTTCAGCCCTTTACCGGCATATGGAAGAAACAGCAGTAAGCACAGGGAAATATCTGCTTCTAAATCCAAAACGCAGCTATCTAACAGAACGGTTGTCAATCTGTGCACTCAACTTCCAGAGTTAAACCCGTGTGTGGATTCACAGTCTGCAAACACTTTCTCTGCAGAGTCCCAAAACAGGCGTTTTCAGCCCTTTACCGGCATATGGAAGAAACAGCAGTAAGCACAGGGAAATATCTGCTTCTAAATCCAAAACGCAGCTATCTAACAGAACGGTTGTCAATGTGTGCACTCAACTTCCAGAGGTAAATCCGTGTGTGGATTCAGCAGTCTGCAAACACTTTCTATGCAGAGTCCCAAAACAGGCGTTTTCAGCCCGTTACCGACATATGGAAGAAACAGCAGTAAGCACAGGGAAATATCTGCTTCTAAATCCAAAACGCAGCTATCCAACAGAACGGTTGTCAATGTGTGCACTCAACTTCCAGAGTTAAACCCGTGTGTGGATTCAGCAGTCTGCAAACCCTTTCTCTGCAGAGTCCCAAAACAGGCGTTTTCAGCCCATTACCGGCATATGGAAGAAACAGCAGTAAGCACAGGGAAATATCTGCTTCAAAATCCAAAACGCAGCTATCTAACAGAACGGTTGTCAATGCGTGCACTCAACTTCCAGAGTTAAACCCGTGTGTGGATTCAGCAGTCTGCAAACACCTTCTCTGCAGGGTCCCAAAACAGGCGTTTTCAGCCCATTACCGGCATATGGAAGAAACAGCAGTAAGCACAGGGAAATATCTGCTTCTAAATCCAAAACGCAGCTATCTAACAGAACGGTTGTCAATGTGTGCACTCAACTTCCAGAGTTAAACCCGTGTGCGGATTCAGCAGTCTGCAAACACTTTCTGTGCAGTCCCAAAACAGGCGTTTTCCGCCCATTACCAGCATATGGAAGAAACAGCACTAAGCACAGGGAAATATCTGCTTCTAAATCCAAAACGCAGCTATCTAACAGAACGGTTGTCAATGTGTGCACTCAACTTCCAGAGTTAAACCCGTGTGTGGATTCAGCAGTCAGCAAACACTTTCTCTGCAGAGTCCCAAAACAGGCGTTTTCAGCCCATTACCGGCATATGGAAGAAACAGCAGTAAGCACAGGGAAATATCTGCTTCTAAATCCAAAACGCAGCTATCTAACAGAACGGTTGTCAATGTGTGCACTCAACTTCCAGAGTTAAACCCGTGTGTGGATTCAGCAGTCTGCAAACACTTTCTCTGCAGAGTCCCAAAAAGGCATTTTCAGCCCATTACCGGCATATGGAAGAAACAGCAGTAAGCACAGGGAAATATCTGCTTCTAAATCCAAAACGCAGCTATCTAACAGAACGGTTGTCAATGTGTGCACTCAACTTCCAGATTTAAACCCGTGTGTGGATTCAGCAGTGTGCAAGCACTTTCTCTGCATAAGACCAAAACAGGCGTTTTCAGCCCATTACCGGCATATGGAAGAAACAGCAGTAAGCACAGGGAAATATCTGCTTCTAAATCCAAAACGCAGCTATCTAACAGAACGGTTGTCAATGTGTGCACTCAACTTCCAGAGTTAAACCCGTGTGTGGATTCAGCAGTCTGCAAACACTTTCTCTGCAGAGTCCCAAAACAGGCGTTTTCAGCACATTACCGGCATATGGAAGAAACTGCAGTAAGCAGAGGGAAATATCTGCTTCTAAATCCAAAACGCAGCTATCTAACAGAACGGTTGTCAATGTGTGCACTCAACTTCCAGAGTTAAACCCGTGTGTGGATTCAGCAGTCTGCAAACACTTTCTCTGCAGAGTCCCAAAACATGTGTTTTCAGCCCTTTACCGGCATATGGAAGAAACAGCAGTAAGCACAGGGAAATATCTGCTTCTAAATCCAAAACGCAGCTATCTAACAGTACGGTTGTCAATGTGTGCACTCAACTTCCAGAGTTACACCCGTGTGTGGATTCACAGTCTCCAAACACTTTCTCTGCAGAGTCCCAAAACAGGCGTTTTCAGCCCTTTACCGGCATATGGAAGAAACAGCAGTAAGCACAGGGAAATATCTGCTTCTAAATCCAAAACGCAGCTATCTAACAGAACGGTTGTCAATGTGTGCACTGAACTTCCAGAGTTAAACCCGTGTGTGGATTCAGCAGTCTGCAAACACTTTCTCTGCAGAGTCCCAAAACAGGCGTTTTCAGCCCTTTACCGGCATATGGAAGAAACAGCAGTAAGCACAGGGAAATATCTGCTTCTAAATCCAAAACGCAGCTATCTAACAGAACGGTTGTCAATGTGTGCACTCAACTTCCAGAGTTAAACCCGTGTGTGGATTCAGCAGTCTGCAAACACTTTCTCTGCAGAGTCCCAAAACAGGCGTTTTCAGCCCTTTACCGGCATATGGAAGAAACAGCAGTAAGCACAGGGAAATATCTGCTTCTAAATCCAAAACGCAGCTATATAACAGAACGGTTGTCAATGTGTGCACTCAACTTCCAGAGTTAAACCCGTGTGTGGATTCACAGTCTGCAAACACGTTCTCTGCAGAGTCCAAAAACAGGCGTTTTCAGCCCTTTACCGGCATATGGAAGAAACAGCAGTAAGCACAGGGAAATATCTGCTTCTAAATCCAAAACGCAGCTATCTAACAGAACGGTTGTCAATGTGTGCACTCAACTTCCAGAGGTAAATCCGTGTGTGGATTCAGCAGTCTGCAAACACTTTCTATGCAGAGTCCCAAAACAGGCGTTTTCAGCCCGTTACCGACATATGGAAGAAACAGCAGTAAGCACAGGGAAATATCTGCTTCTAAATCCAAAACGCAGCTATCTAACAGAACGGTTGTCAATGTGTGCACTCAACTTCCAGAGTTAAACCCGTGTGTGGATTCAGCAGTCTGCAAACACTTTCTCTGCAGAGTCCCAAAACAGGCGTTTTCAGCCCATTACCGGCATATGGAAGAAACAGCAGTAAGCACAGGGAAATATCTGCTTCTAAATCCAAAACGCAGCTATCTAACAGAACGGTTGTCAATGTGTGCACTCAACTTCCAGAGTTAAACCCGTGTGTGGATTCAGCAGTCTGCAAACCCTTTCTCTGCAGAGTCCCAAAACAGGCGTTTTCAGCCCATTACCGGCATATGGAAGAAACTGCAGTAAGCACCGGGAAATATCTGCTTCTAAATCCAAAACGCAGCTATCTAACCGAACGGTTGTCAATGTGTGCACTCAACTTCCAGAGTTAAAACCCGTGTGCGGTTTCACAGTCTGCAAACACTTTCTGTGCAGAGTCCCAAAACAGGCGTTTTCAGCCCATTACCAGCATATGGAAGAAACAGCAGTAAGCACAGGGAAATATCTGCTTCTAAAAACAAACGCAGCTATCTAACAGAACGGTTGTCAATGTGTGCACTCAACTTCCAGAGGTAAATCCGTGTGTGGATTCAGCAGTCTGCAAACACTTTCTCTGCGGAGTCCCAAAACAGGCGTTTTCAGACCGTTACCGGCATATGGAAGAAACAGCAGTAAGCACAGGGAAATATCTGCTTCTAAATCCAAAACGCAGCTATCTAACAGAACGGTTGTCAATGTGTGCACTCAACTTCCAGAGTTAAACCCGTGTGTGGATTCAGCAGTCTGCAAACACTTTCTCTGCAGAGTCCCAAAACAGGCGTTTTCAGCCCGTTACCGGCATATGGAAGAAACAGCAGTAAGCACAGGGAAATATCTGCTTCTAAATCCAAAACGCAGCTATCTAACAGAACGGTTGTCAATGTGTGCACTCAACTTTCGGAGTTAAACCCGTGTGCGGATTCAGCAGTCTGCAAACCCTTTCTCTGCAGAGTCCCAAAACAGGCGTTTTCCGCCCATTACCAGCATATGGAAGAAACAGCAGTAAGCACAGGGAAATATCTGCTTCTAAATACAAAACGCAGCTATCTAACAGAACGGTTGTCAATGTGTGCACTCAACTTCCAGAGTTAAACCCGTGTGTGGATTCAGCAGTCTGCAAACACTTTCTCTGCAGAGTCCCAAAACAGGCGTTTTCAGCCCTTTACCGGCATATGGAAGAAACAGCAGTAAGCACAGGGAAATATCTGCTTCTAAATCCAAAACGCAGCTATCTAACAGAACGGTTGTCAATGTGTGCACTCAACTTCCAGAGTTAAACCCGTGTGTGGATTCAGCAGTCTGCAAACACTTTCTCTGCAGAGTCCCAAAACAGGCGTTTTCAGCCCTTTACCGGCATATGGAAGAAACAGCAGTAAGCACAGGGAAATATCTGCTTCTAAATCCATAACGCAGCTATCTAACAGAACGGTTGTCAATGTGTGCACTCAACTTCCAGAGTTAAACCCGTGTGTGGATTCAGCAGTCTGCAAACCCTTTCTCTGCAGAGTCCCAAAACAGGCGTTTTCAGCCCATTACCGGCATATGGAAGAAACTGCAGTAAGCAGAGGGAAATATCTGCTTCTAAATCCAAAACGCAGCTATCTAACGGAACGGTTGTCAATGTGTGCACTCAACTTCCACAGTTAAAACCCGTGTGTGGATTCACAGTCTGCAAACACTTTCTCTGCAGAGTCCCAAAACAGGCGTTTTCAGCCCATTACCGGCATATGGAAGAAACTGCAGTAAGCAGAGGGAAATATCTGCTTCTAAATCCAAAACGCAGCAATCTAACCGAACGGTTGTCAATGTGTGCACTCAACTTCCAGAGTTAAACCCGTGTGTGGATTCAGCAGTCTGCAAACACTTTCTCTGCAGAGTCCCAAAACAGGCGTTTTCAGCCCATTACCGGCATATGGAAGAAACAGCAGTAAGCCCAAGGAAATATCTGCTTCTAAATCCAAAACGCAGCTATCTAACAGAACGGTTGTCAATGTGTGCACTCATCTTCCAGAGATAAACCCGTGTGTGGATTCAGCAGTCTGCAAACACTTTCTCTGCAGAGTCCCAAAACAGGCGTTTTCAACCCATTACCGGCATATGGAAGAAACAGCAGTAAGAACAGGGAAATATCTGCTTCTAAATCCAAAACGCAGCTATCTAACAGAACGGTGGTCAATGTGTGCACTCAACTTCCAGAGTTAAACCCGTGTGTGGATTCAGCAGTCTGCAAACACTTTCTCTGCGGAGTCCCAAAACAGGCGTTTTCAGCCCATTACCGGCATATGGAAGAAACAGCAGTAAGCACAGGGAAATATCTGCTTCTAAATCCAAAACGCAGCTATCTAACAGAACGGTTGTCAATGTGTGCACTCAATTTCCAGAGTTAAACCCGTGTGTGGATTCAGCAGTCTGCAAACCCTTTCTCTGCAGAGTCCCAAAACAGGCGTTTTCAGCCCATTTCCGGCATATGGAAGAAACTGCACTAAGCAGAGGGAAATATCTGCTTCTAAATCCAAAACGCAGCTATCTAACCGAACGGTTGTCAATGTGTGCACTCAACTTCCAGAGTTAAAACCCGTGTATGGATTCACAGTCTGCAAACACTTTCTCTGCAGAGTCCCAAAACAGGCGTTTTCAGCCCTTTACCGGCATATGGAAGAAACAGCAGTAAGCACAGGGAAATATCTGCTTCTAAATCCGAAACGCAGCTATCTATCAGAACGGTTGTCAATGTGTGCACTCAACTTCCAGAGTTAAACCCGTGTGTGGATTCAGCAGTCTGCAAACACTTTCTCTGCAGAGTCCCCAAACAGGCGTTTTCAGCCCATTACCGGCATATGGAAGAAACAGCAGTAAGCACAGGGAAATATCTGCTTCTAAATCCAAAACGCAGCTATCTAACAGAACGGTGGTCAATGTGTGCACTCAACTTCCAGAGTTAAACCCGTGTGTGGATTCAGCAGTCTGCAAACACTTTCTCTGCAGAGTCCCAAAACAGGCGTTTTCAGCCCATTACCGACATTTGGAAGAAACAGCAGTAAGCACAGGGAAATATCTGCTTCTAAATCCAAAACGCAGCTATCTAACAGAACGGTTGTCAATGTGTGCACTCAACTTCCAGATTTAAACCCGTGTGTGGATTCAGCAGTCTGCAAACACTTTCTCTGCAGAGTCCAAAAACAGGCGTTTTCAGCCCGTTACCGGCATATGGAAGAGATAGCAGTAAGCACAGGGAAATATCTGATTCTAAATCCAATACGCAGCTATCTAACAGAACGGTTGTCAATGTGTGCACTCAACTTCCAGAGTTAAACCCGTGTGTGGATTCAGCAGTCTGCAAACACTTTATCTGCAGAGTCCCAAAACAGGCGTTTTCAGCCCTTTACCGGCATATGGAAGAAACAGCAGTAGGCACGGGGAAATATCTGCTTCTAAATCCAAAACGCAGCTATCTAACAGAACGGTTGTCAATGTGTGCACTCAACTTCCAGAGTTAAACCCGTGTGTGGATTCAGCAGTCTGCAAACACTTTCTCTGCAGAGTCCCAAAACAGGCGTTTTCAGCCCTTTACCGGCATATGGAAGAAATAGCAGTAAGCACAGGGAAATATCTGCTTCTAAATCCAAAACGCAGCTATCTAACAGAACGGTTGTCAATGTGTGCACTCAACTTCCAGAGTTAAACCCGTGTGTGGATTAACAGTCTGCAAACACTTTCTCTGCAGAGTCCCAAAACAGGCGTTTTCAGCCCTTTATCGGCATATGGAAGAAACAGCAGTAAGCACAGGGAAATATCTGCTTCTAAATCCAAAACGCAGCTATCTAACAGAAAGGTTGTCAATGTGTGCACTCAACTTCCAGAGTTAAACCCGTGTGTGGATTCAGCAGTCTGCAAACACTTTCTCTGCAGAGTCCCAAAACAGGCGATTTCAGCCCGTTACCGGCATATGGAAGAAACAGCAGTAAGCACAGGGAAATATCTGCTTCTAAATCCAAAACGCAGCTATCTAACAGAACGGTTGTCAATGTGTGCACTCAACTTCCAGAGTTAAACCCGTGTGTGGATTCAGCAGTCTGCAAACACTTTCTCTGCAGAGTCCCAAAACAGGCGTTTTCAGCCCATTACCGGCATATGGAAGAAACAGCAGTAAGAACAGGGAAAAATCTGCTTCTAAATCCAAAACGCAGCTATCTAACAGAACGGTGGTCAATGTGTGCACTCAACTTCCAGAGTTAAACCCGTGTGTGGATTCAGCAGTCTGCAAACACTTTCTGTGCAGAGTCCCAAAACAGGCGTTTTCAGCCCTTTACCGGCATATGGAAGAAACAGCAGTAAGCACAGGGAAATATCTGCTTCTAAATCCAAAACGCAGCTATCTAACAGAACGGTGGTCAATGTGTGCACTGAACTTCCAGAGTTAAACCCGTGTGTGGATTCACAGTCTGCAAACACTTTCTCTGCAGAGTCCCAAAACAGGCGTTTTCAGCCCTTTACCGGCATATGGAAGAAACAGCAGTAAGCACAGGGAAATATCTGCTTCTAAATCCAAAACGCAGCTATCTAACAGAAAGGTTGTCAATGTGTGCACTCAACTTCCAGAGTTAAACCCGTGTGTGGATTCAGCAGTCTGCAAACACTTTCTCTGCAGAGTCCCAAAACAGGCGTTTTCAGCCCTTTACCGGCATATGGAAGAAACAGCAGTAAGCACAGGAAAATATCTGCTTCTAAAACCAAAACGCAGCTATCTAACAGAACGGTTGTCAATGTGTGCACTCAACTTCCAGAGTTAAACCCGTGTGTGGATTCAGCAGTCTGCAAACACTTTCTCTGCAGAGTCCCAAAACAGGCGTTTTCAGCCCTTTACCGGCATATGGAAGAAACAGCAGTAGGCACAGGGAAATATCTGCTTCTAAATCCAAAACGCAGCTATCTAACAGAACGGTTGTCAATGTGTGCACTCAACTTCCAGAGTTAAACCCGTGTGTGGATTCAGCAGTCTGTAAACCCATTCTCTGCAGAGTCCCAAAACAGGCGTTTTCAGCCCATTACCGGCATATGGAAGAAACTGCAGTAAGCACAGGGAAATATCTGCTTCTAAATCCAAAACGCAGCTATCTAACCGAACGGTTGTCAATGTGTGCACTCAACTTCCAGAGTTAAAACCCGTGTGTGGATTCACAGTCTGCAAACACTTTCTCTACAGAGTCCCAAAACAGGCGTTTTCAGCCCATTACCGGCATATGGAAGAAACAGCAGTAAGAACAGGGAAATATCTGCTTCTAAATCCAAAACGCAGCTATCTAACAGAACGGTGGTCAATGTGTGCACTCAACTTCCAGAGATAAAACCCGTGTGTGGATTCAGCAGTCTGCAAACACTTTCTCTGCAGAGTCCCAAAACAGGCGTTTTCAGCCCTTTACCGGCATATGGAAGAAACAGCAGTAAGCACAGGGAAATATCTGCTTCTAAATACAAAACGCAGCTATCTAACAGAACGGTTGTCAATGTGTGCACTCAACTTCCAGATTTAAACCCGTGTGTGGATTCAGCAGTCTGCAAACACTTTCTCTTTAGAGTCCCAAAACAGGCGTTTTCAGCCCTTTACCGGCATATGGAAGAAACAGCAGTAAGCACAGGGAAATATCTGCTTCTAAATCCAAAACGCAGCTATCTAACAGAACGGTTGTCAATGTGTGCACTCAACTTCCAGAGTTAAACCCGTGTGTGGATTCAGCAGTCTGCAAACACTTTCTCTGCAGAGTCCCAAAACAGGCGTTTTCAGCCCTTTACCGGCATATGGAAGAAACAGCAGTAAGCACAGGGAAATATCTGCTTCTAAATCCAAAACGCAGCTATCTAACAGAACGGTTGTCAATGTGTGCACTCAACTTCCAGAGTTAAAACCCGTGTGTGGATTCACAGTCTACAAAGACTTTCTCTGCAGAGTCCCAAAACAGGCGTTTTCAGCCCATTACCGGCATATGGAAGAAACAGCAGTAAGCACAGGGAAATATCTGCTTCTAAATCCAAAACGCAGCTATCTAACAGAACGGTTGTCAATGTGTGCACTCAACTTCCAGAGTTAAACCCGTGTGCGGATTCAGCAGTCTGCAAACACTTTCTCTGCAGAGTCCCAAAACAGGCGTTTTCAGCCCATTACCGGCATATGGAAGAAACAGCAGTAAGAACAGGGAAATATCTGCTTCTAAATCCAAAACGCAGCTATCTAACAGAACGGTGGTCAATGTGTGCACTCAACTTCCAGAGTTAAACCCGTGTGTGGATTCAGCAGTCTGCAAACACTTTCTCTGCAGAGTCCCAAAACAGGCGTTTTCAGCTCATTACCGACATATGGAATAAACAGCAGTAAGCTCAGGGAAATATCTGCTTCTAAATCCAAAACGCAGCTATCTAACAGAACGGTTGTCAATGTGTGCACTCAACTTCCAGAGGTAAACCCGTGTGTGGATTCAGCAGTCTGCAAACACTTTCTCTGCAGAGTCCAAAAACAGGCGTTTTCAGCCCTTTACCGGCATATGGAAGAAACAACAGTAAGCACAGGGAAATATCTGCTTCTAAATCCAAAACGCAGCTATATAACAGAACGGTTGTCAATGTGTGCACTCAACTTCCAGAGTTAAACCCATGTGTGGATTCAGCAGTCTGCAAACACTTTCTCTGCAGAGTCCCAAAACAGGCGCTTTCAGCCCATTACCGGCATATGGAAGAAACAGCAGTAAGAACAGGGAAATATCTGCTTCTAAATCCAAAACGCAGCTATCTAACAGAACGGTGGTCAATGTGTGCACTCAACTTCCAGAGTTAAACCCGTGTGTGGATTCAGCAGTCTGCAAACACTTTCTCTGCAGAGTCCCAAAACAGGCGTTTTCAGCCCGTTACCGACATATGGAAGAAACAGCAGTAAGCACAGGGAAATATCTGCTTCTAAATCCAAAACGCAGCTATCTAACAGAACGGTTGTCAATGTGTGCACTCAACTTCCAGAGTTAAACCCGTGTGTGGATTCAGCAGTCTGCAAACACTTTCTCTGCAGAGTCCCAAAACAGGCGTTTTCAGCCCTTTACCGGCATATGGAAGAAACAGCAGTAAGCACAGGGAAATATCTGCTTCTAAATCCAAAACGCAGCTATCTAACAGAACGGTTGTCAATGTGTGCACTCAACTTCCAGAGTTAAACCCGTGTGTGGATTCAGCAGTCTGCAAACACTTTCTCTGCAGAGTCCCAAAACAGGCGTTTTCAGCCCTTTACCGGCATATGGAAGAAACAGCAGTAAGCACAGGGAAATATCTGCTTCTAAATCCAAAACGCAGCTATCTAACAGAACGGTTGTCAATGTGTGCACTCAACTTCCAGAGTTAAACCCGTGTGTGCATTCAGCAGTCTGCAAACCCTTTCTCTGCAGAGTCCCAAAACAGGCGTTTTCAGCCCATTACCGGCATATGGAAGAAACTGCAGTAAGCAGAGGGAAATATCTGCTTCTACATCCAAAACGCAGCTATCTAAACGAACGGTTGTCAATGTGTGCACTCAACTTCCAGAGTTAAAACCCGTGTGTGGATTCACAGTCTGCAAACACTTTCTCTGCAGAGTCCCAAAACAGGCGTTTTCAGCCCTTTACCGGCATATGGAAGAAACAGCAGTAATCACAGGGAAATATCTGCTTCTAAATCCGAAACGCAGCTATCTAACAGAACGGTTGTCAATGTGTGCACTCAACTTCCAGAGTTAAACCCGTGTGTGGATTCAGCAGTCTGCAAACATTTTCTCTGCAGAGTCCCAAAACAGGCGTTTTCTGCCCTTTACCAGCATATGGAAGAAACAGCAGTAAGCACAGGGAAATATCTGCTTCTAAATCCAAAATGCAGCTACCTAACAGAACGGTTGTCAATGCTTGCACTCAACTTCCAGAGTTAAACCCGTGTGTGGATTCACAGTTTGCAAACACTTTCTCTGCAGAGTCCCAAAACAGGCGTTTTCAGCCCTTTACCGGCATATGGAAGAAACAGCAGTAAGCAGAGGGAAATATCTGCTTCTAAATCCAAAAAGCAGCTATCTAACCGAACGGTTGTCAATGTGTGCACTCAAGTTCCAGAGTTAACCCCGTGTGTGGATTCAGCAGTCTGCAAACACTTTCTCTGCAGAGTCCCAAAACAGGCGTTTTCAGCCCATTACCGGCATATGGAAGAAACAGCAGTAAGCACAGGGAAATATCTGCTTCTAAATCCAAAACGCAGCTATCTAACAGAACGGTTGTCAATGTGTGCACTCAACTTCCAGAGTTAAACCCGTGTGTGGATTCAGCAGTCTGCAAACACTTTCTCTGCAGAGTCCCAAAACAGGCGTTTTCAGCCCATTACCGGCATATGGAAGAAACAGCAGTAAGCACAGGGAAATATCTGCTTCTAAAACCAAAACGCAGCTATCTAACAGAACGGTTGTCAATGTGTGCACTCAACTTCCAGAGGTAAATCCGTGTGTGGATTCAGCAGTCTGCAAACACTTTCCATGCAGAGTCCCAAAACAGGCGTTTTCAGCCCGTTACCGACATATGGAAGAAACAGCAGTAAGCACAGGGAAATATCTGCTTCTAAATCCAAAACGCAGCTATCTAACAGAACGGTTGTCAATGTGTGCACTCAACTTCCAGAGTTAAACCCGTGTGTGGATTCAGCAGTCTGCAAACACTTTCTCTGCAGAGTCCCAAAACAGGCGTTTTCAGCCCATTACCGGCATATGGAAGAAACAGCAGTAAGCACAGGGAAATATCTGCTTCTAAATCCAAAACGCAGCTATCTAACAGAACGGTTGTCAATGTGTGCACTCAACTTCCAGAGTTAAACGCGTGTGTGGATTCAGCAGTCTGCAAACCCTTTCTCTGCAGAGTCCCAAAACAGGCGTTTTCAGCCCATTACCGGCATATGGAAGAAACTGCAGTAAGCACCGGGAAATATCTGCTTCTAAATCCAAAACGCAGCTATCTAACCGAACGGTTGTCAATGTGTGCATTCAACTTCCAGAGTTAAAACCCGTGTGCGGTTTCACAGTCTGCAAACACTTTCTGTGCAGAGTCCCAAAACAGGCGTTTTCAGCCCATTACCAGCATATGGAAGAAACAGCAGTAAGCACAGGGAAATATCTGCTTCTTAAAACAAACGCAGCTATCTAACAGAACGGTTGTCAATGTGTGCACTCAACTTCCAGAGGTAAATCCGTGTGTGGATTCAGCAGTCTGCAAACACTTTCTCTGCGGAGTCCCAAAACAGGCGTTTTCAGACCGTTACCGGCATATGGAAGAAACAGCAGTAAGCACAGGGAAATATCTGCTTCTAAATCCAAAACGCAGCTATCTAACAGAACGGTTGTCAATGTGTGCACTCAACTTCCAGAGTTAAACCCGTGTGTGGATTCAGCAGTCTGCAAACACTTTCTCTGCAGAGTCCCAAAACAGGCGTTTTCAGCCCGTTACCGGCATATGGAAGAAACAGCAGTAAGCACAGGGAAATATCTGCTTCTAAATCCAAAACGCAGCTATCTAACAGAACGGTTGTCAATGTGTGCACTCAACTTTCGGAGTTAAACCCGTGTGTGGATTCAGCAGTCTGCAAACACTTTCTCTGCAGAGTCCCAAAACAGGCGTTTTCAGCACTTTACCGGCATATGGAAGAAACAGCAGTAAGAACAGGGAAATATCTGCATCTAAATCCAAAACGCAGCTATCTAACAGAACGGTGGTCAATGTGTGCACTCAACTTCCAGAGTTAAACCCGTGTGTGGATTCAGCAGTCTGCAAACACTTTCTCTGCAGAGTCCCAAAACAGGCGTTTTCAGCCCTTTACCGGCATATGGAAGAAACAGCAGTAAGCACAGGGAAATATCTGCTTCTAAATCCAAAACGCAGCTATCTAACAGAACGGTTGTCAATGTGTGCACTCAACTTCCAGAGTTAAACCCGTGTGTGGATTCAGCAGTCTGCAAACACTTTCTCTGCAGAGTCCCAAAACAGGCGTTTTCAGCCCTTTACCGGCATATGGAAGAAACAGCAGTAAGCACAGGGAAATATCTGCTTCTAAATCCATAACGCAGCTATCTAACAGAACGGTTGTCAATGTGTGCACTCAACTTCCAGAGATAAACCCGTGTGTGGATTCAGCAGTCTGCAAACCCTTTCTCTGCAGAGTCACAAAACAGGCGTTTTCAGCCCATTACCGGCATATGGAAGAAACTGCAGTAAGCAGAGGGAAATATCTGCTTCTAAATCCAAAACGCAGCTATCTAACCGAACGGTTGTCAATGTGTGCACTCAACTTCCAGAGTTAAAACCTGTGTGTGGATTCACAGTCTGCAAACACTTTCTCTGCAGAGTCCCAAAACAGGCGTTTTCAGCCCGTTACCGGCATATGGAAGAAACAGCAGTCAGCACAGGGAAATATCTGCTTCTAAATCCAAAACGCAGCTATCTAACAGAACGGTGGTCAATGTGTGCAATCAACTTCCAGAGTTAAACCCGTGTGTGGATTCAGCAGTCTGCAAACACTTTCTCTGCAGAGTCCCAAAACAGGCGTTTTCAGCCCTTTACCGGCATATGGAAGAAACAGCAGTAAGCACAGGGAAATATCTGCTTCTAAATCCAAAACGCAGCTATCTAACAGAACGGTTGTCAATGTGTGCACTCAACTTCCAGAGTTAAACCCGTGTGTGGATTCAGCAGTCTGCAAACACTTTCTCTGCAGAGTCCCAAAACAGGCGTTTTCAGCCCTTTACCGGCATATGGAAGAAACAGCAGTAAGCACAGGGAAATATCTGCTTCTAAATCCATAACGCAGCTATCTAACAGAACGGTTGTCAATGTGTGCACTCAACTTCCAGAGTTAAACCCGTGTGTGGATTCAGCAGTCTGCAAACCCTTTCTCTGCAGAGTCCCAAAACAGGCGTTTTCAGCCCATTACCGGCATATGGAAGAAACTGCAGTAAGCAGAGGGAAATATCTGCTTCTAAATCCAAAACGCAGCTATCTAACGGAACGGTTGTCAATGTGTGCACTCAACTTCCACAGTTAAAACCCGTGTGTGGATTCACAGTCTGCAAACACTTTCTCTGCAGAGTCCCAAAACAGGCGTTTTCAGCCCATTACCGGCATATGGAAGAAACTGCAGTAAGCAGAGGGAAATATCTGCTTCTAAATCCAAAACGCAGCAATCTAACCGAACGGTTGTCAATGTGTGCACTCAACTTCCAGAGTTAAAACCCGTGTGTGGATTCACAGTCTGCAAACACTTTCTCTGCAGAGTCCCAAAACAGGCGTTTTCAGCCCATTACCGGCATATGGAAGAAACAGCAGTAAGCACAGGGAAATATCTGCTTCTAAATCCAAAACGCAGCTATCTAACAGAACGGTGGTCAATGTGTGCACTCAACTTCCAGAGTTAAACCCGTGTGTGGATTCAGCAGTCTGCAAACACTTTCTCTGCAGAGTCCCAAAACAGGCGTTTTCAGCCCATTACCGACATTTGGAAGAAACAGAAGTAAGCACAGGGAAATATCTGCTTCTAAATCCAAAACGCAGCTATCTAACAGAACGGTTGTCAATGTGTGCACTCAACTTCCAGATTTAAACCCGTGTGTGGATTCAGCAGTCTGCAAACACTTTCTCTGCAGAGTCCCAAAACAGGCGTTTTCAGCCCATTACCGGCATATGGAAGAAACTGCAGTAAGCAGAGGGAAATATCTGCTTCTAAATCCAAAACGCAGCTATCTAACGGAACGGTTGTCAATGTGTGCACTCAACTTCCACAGTTAAAACCCGTGTGTGGATTCACAGTCTGCAAACACTTTCTCTGCAGAGTCCCAAAACAGGCGTTTTCAGCCCATTACCGGCATATGGAAGAAACTGCAGTAAGCAGAGGGAAATATCTGCTTCTAAATCCAAAACGCAGCAATCTAACCGAACGGTTGTCAATGTGTGCACTCAACTTCCAGAGTTAAAACCCGTGTGTGGATTCACAGTCTGCAAACACTTTCTCTGCAGAGTCCCAAAACAGGTGTTTTCAGCCCATTACCGGCATATGGAAGAAACAGCAGTAAGCACAGGGAAATATCTGCTTCTAAATCCAAAACGCAGCTATCTAACAGAACGGTGGTCAATGTGTGCACTCAACTTCCAGAGTTAAACCCGTGTGTGGATTCAGCAGTCTGCAAACACTTTCTCTGCAGAGTCCCAAAACAGGCGTTTTCAGCCCATTACCGACATTTGGAAGAAACAGAAGTAAGCACAGGGAAATATCTGCTTCTAAATCCAAAACGCAGCTATCTAACAGAACGGTTGTCAATGTGTGCACTCAACTTCCAGATTTAAACCCGTGTGTGGATTCAGCAGTCTGCAAACACTTTCTCTGCAGAGTCCAAAAACAGGCGTTTTCAGCCCGTTACCGGCATATGGAAGAAATAGCAGTAAGCACAGGGAAATATCTGATTCTAAATCCAATACGCAGCTATCTAACAGAACGGTTGTCAATGTGTGCACTCAACTTCCAGAGTTAAACCCGTGTGTGGATTCAGCAGTCTGCAAACACTTTCTCTGCAGAGTCCCAAAACAGGCGTTTTCAGCCCTTTACCGGCATATGGAAGAAACAGCAGTAGGCACAGGGAAATATCTGCTTCTAAATCCAAAACGCAGCTATCTAACAGAACGGTTGTCAATGTGTGCACTCAACTTCCAGAGATAAACCCGTGTGTGGATTCAGCAGTCTGCAAACCCTTTCTCTGCAGAGTCACAAAACAGGCGTTTTCAGCCCATTACCGGCATATGGAAGAAACTGCAGTAAGCAGAGGGAAATATCTGCTTCTAAATCCAAAACGCAGCTATCTAACCGAACGGTTGTCAATGTGTGCACTCAACTTCCAGAGTTAAAACCCGTGTGTGGATTCACAGTCTGCAAACACTTTCTCTGCAGAGTCCCAAAACAGGCGTTTTCAGCCCGTTACCGGCATATGGAAGAAACAGCAGTCAGCACAGGGAAATATCTGCTTCTAAATCCAAAACGCAGCTATCTAACAGAACGGTTGTCAATGTGTGCACTCAACTTCCAGAGTTAAACCCGTGTGTGGATTCAGCAGTCTGCAAACACTTTCTCTGCAGAGTCCCAAAACAGGCGTTTTCAGCCCTTTACCGGCATATGGAAGAAACAGCAGTAAGAACAGGGAAATATCTGCTTCTAAATCCAAAACGCAGCTATCTAACAGAACGGTGGTCAATGTGTGCACTCAACTTCCAGAGTTAAACCCGTGTGTGGATTCAGCAGTCTGCAAACACTTTCTCTGCAGAGTCCCAAAACAGGCGTTTTCAGCCCATTACCGGCATATGGAAGAAACAGCAGTAAGCACAGGGAAATATCTGCTTCTAAATCCAAAACGCAGCTATCTAACAGAACGGTTGTCAATGTGTGCACTCAACTTCCAGATTTAAACCCGTGTGTGGATTCAGCAGTCTGTAAACACTTTCTCTGCAGAGTCCCAAAACAGGCGTTTTCAGCCCTTTACCGGCATATGGAAGAAACAGCAGTAAGCACAGGGAAATATCTGATTCTAAATCCAAAACGCAGCTATCTAACAGAACGGTTGTCAATGTGTGCACTCAACTTCCAGAGTTAAACCCGTGTGTGGATTCAGCAGTCTGCAAACACTTTCTCTGCAGAGTCCCAAAACAGGCGTTTTCAGCCCTTTACCGGCATATGGAAGAAACAGCAGTAAGCACAGGGAAATATCTGCTTCTAAATCCAAAACGCAGCTATCTAACAGAACGGTTGTCAATGTGTGCACTCAACTTCCAGAGTTAAACCCGTGTGTGGATTCAGCAGTCTGCAAACACTTTCTCTGCAGAGTCCCAAAACAGGCGTTTTCAGCCCTTTACCGGCATATGGAAGAAATAGCAGTAAGCACAGGGAAATATCTGCTTCTAAATCCAAAACGCAGCTATCTAACAGAACGGTTGTCAATGTGTGCACTCAACTTCCAGAGTTAAACCCGTGTGTGGATTCACAGTCTGCAAACACTTTCTCTGCAGAGTCCCAAAACAGGCGTTTTCAGCCCTTTATCGGCATATGGAAGAAACAGCAGTAAGCACAGGGAAATATCTGCTTCTAAATCCAAAACGCAGCTATCTAACAGAAAGGTTGTCAATGTGTGCACTCAACTTCCAGAGTTAAACCCGTGTGTGGATTCAGCAGTCTGCAAACACTTTCTCTGCAGAGTCCCAAAACAGGCGATTTCAGCCCGTTACCGGCATATGGAAGAAACAGCAGTAAGCACAGGGAAATATCTGCTTCTAAATCCAAAACGCAGCTATCTAACAGAACGGTTGTCAATGTGTGCACTCAACTTCCAGAGTTAAACCCGTGTGTGGATTCAGCAGTCTGCAAACACTTTCTCTGCAGAGTCCCAAAACAGTCGTTTTCAGCCCATTACCGGCATATGGAAGAAACAGCAGTAAGAACAGGGAAAAATCTGCTTCTAAATCCAAAACGCAGCTATCTAACAGAACGGTGGTCAATGTGTGCACTCAACTTCCAGAGTTAAACCCGTGTGTGGATTCAGCAGTCTGCAAACACTTTCTGTGCAGAGTCCCAAAACAGGCGTTTTCAGCCCTTTACCGGCATATGGAAGAAACAGCAGTAAGCACAGGGAAATATCTGCTTCTAAATCCAAAACGCAGCTATCTAACAGAACGGTGGTCAATGTGTGCACTGAACTTCCAGAGTTAAACCCGTGTGTGGATTCACAGTCTGCAAACACTTTCTCTGCAGAGTCCCAAAACAGGCGTTTTCAGCCCTTTACCGGCATATGGAAGAAACAGCAGTAAGCACAGGGAAATATCTGCTTCTAAATCCAAAACGCAGCTATCTAACAGAACGGTTGTCAATGTGTGCACTCAACTTCCAGAGTTAAACCCGTGTGTGGATTCAGCAGTCTGCAAACACTTTCTCTGCAGAGTCCCAAAACAGGCGTTTTCAGCCCTTTACCGGCATATGGAAGAAACAGCAGTAAGCACAGGAAAATATCTGCTTCTAAAACCAAAACGCAGCTATCTAACAGAACGGTTGTCAATGTGTGCACTCAACTTCCAGAGTTAAACCCGTGTGTGGATTCAGCAGTCTGCAAATACTTTCTCTTCAGGGTCCCAAAACAGGCGTTTTCAGCCCATTACCGGCATATGGAAGAAACAGCAGTAAGCACAGGGAAATATCTGCTTCTAAATCCAAAACGCAGCTATCTAACAGAACGGTTGTCAATGTGTGCACTCAACTTCCAGAGGTAAACCCGTGTGTGGATTCAGCAGTCTGCAAACCCTTTCTCTGCAGAGTCCCAAAACAGGCGTTTTCAGCCCATTACCGGCATATGGAAGAAACTACAGTAAGCACCGGGAAATATCTGCTTCTAAATCCAAAACGCAGCTATCTAACCGAACGGTTGTCAATGTGTGCACTCAACTTCCAGAGTTAAAACCCGTGTGTGGTTTCACAGTCTGCAAACACTTTCTGTGCAGAGTCCCAAAACAGGCGTTTTCAGCCCATTACCGGCATATGGAAGAAACAGCAGTAAGCACAGGGAAATATCTGCATCTAAAAACAAAACGCCGCTATCTAACAGAACGGGTGTCAATGTGTGCACTCAACTTCCAGAGGTAAATCCGTGTGTGGATTCAGCAGTCTGCAAACACTTTCTCTGCAGAGTCCCAAAACAGGCGTTTTCAACCCGTTACCGGCATATGGAAGAAACAGCAGTAAGCACAGGGAAATATCTGCTTCTAAATCCAAAACGCAGCTATCTAAGAGAACGGTTGTCAATGTGTGCACTCAACTTCCAGAGTTAAACCCGTGTGTGGATTCAGCAGTCTGCAAACACTTTCTCTGCAGAGTCCCAAAACAGGCGTTTTCAGCCCGTTACCGGCATATGGAAGAAACAGCAGTAAGCACAGGGAAATATCTGCTTCTAAATCCAAAACGCAGCTATCTAACAGAACGGTTGTCAATGTGTGCACTCAACTTCCAGAGTTATACCCGTGTGTGGATTCAGCAGTCTGCAAACACTTTCTCTGCAGAGTCCCAAAACAGGCGTTTTCAGCCCTTTACCGGCATATGGAAGAAACAGCAGAAAGCACAGGGAAATATCTGCTTCTAAATCCAAAACGCAGCTATCTAACAGAACGATGGTCAATGTGTGCACTGAACTTCCAGAGTTAAACCCGTGTGTGGATTCACAGTCTGCAAACACTTTCTCTGCAGAGTCCCAAAACAGGTGTTTTCAGCCCTTTACCGGCATATGGAAGAAACAGCAGTAAGCACAGGGAAATATCTGCCTCTAAATCCAAAACGCAGCTATCTAACAGAAAGGTTGTCAATGTGTGCACTCAACTTCCAGAGTTAAACCCGTGTGTGGATTCAGCAGTCTGCAAACACTTTCTCTGCAGAGTCCCAAAACAGGCGTTTTCAGCCCTTTACCGGCATATGGAAGAAACAGCAGTAAGCACAGGGAAATATCTGCTTGTAAATCCAAAACGCAGCTATCTAACAGAACGGTTGTCAATGTGTGCACTCAACTTCCAGAGTTAAACCCGTGTGTGGATTCACAGTCTGCAAACACTTTCTCTGCAGAGTCCCAAAACAGGCGTTTTCAGCCCATTACCAGCATATGGAAGAAACAGCAGTAAGCACAGGGAAATATCTGCTTCTTAAAACAAACGCAGCTATCTAACAGAACGGTTGTCAATGTGTGCACTCAACTTCCAGAGGTAAATCCGTGTGTGGATTCAGCAGTCTGCAAACACTTTCTCTGCGGAGTCCCAAAACAGGCGTTTTCAGACCGTTACCGGCATATGGAAGAAACAGCAGTAAGCACAGGGAAATATCTGCTTCTAAATCCAAAACGCAGCTATCTAACAGAACGGTTGTCAATGTGTGCACTCAACTTCCAGAGTTAAACCCGTGTGTGGATTCAGCAGTCTGCAAACACTTTCTCTGCAGAGTCCCAAAACAGGCGTTTTCAGCCCGTTACCGGCATATGGAAGAAACAGCAGTAAGCACAGGGAAATATCTGCTTCTAAATCCAAAACGCAGCTATCTAACAGAACGGTTGTCAATGTGTGCACTCAACTTTCGGAGTTAAACCCGTGTGCGGATTCAGCAGTCTGCAAACACTTTCTCTGCAGAGTCCCAAAACAGGCGTTTTCCGCCCATTACCAGCATATGGAAGAAACAGCAGTAAGCACAGGGAAATATCTGCTTCTAAATACAAAACGCAGCTATCTAACAGAACGGTTGTCAATGTGTGCACTCAACTTCCAGAGTTAAACCCGTGTGTGGATTCAGCAGTCTGCAAACACTTTCTCTGCAGAGTCCCAAAACAGGCGTTTTCAGCACTTTACCGGCATATGGAAGAAACAGCAGTAAGAACAGGGAAATATCTGCATCTAAATCCAAAACGCAGCTATCTAACAGAACGGTGGTCAATGTGTGCACTCAACTTCCAGAGTTAAACCCGTGTGTGGATTCAGCAGTCTGCAAACACTTTCTCTGCAGAGTCCCAAAACAGGCGTTTTCAGCCCTTTACCGGCATATGGAAGAAACAGCAGTAAGCACAGGGAAATATCTGCTTCTAAATCCAAAACGCAGCTATCTAACAGAACGGTTGTCAATGTGTGCACTCAACTTCCAGAGTTAAACCCGTGTGTGGATTCAGCAGTCTGCAAACACTTTCTCTGCAGAGTCCCAAAACAGGCGTTTTCAGCCCTTTACCGGCATATGGAAGAAACAGCAGTAAGCACAGGGAAATATCTGCTTCTAAATCCATAACGCAGCTATCTAACAGAACGGTTGTCAATGTGTGCACTCAACTTCCAGAGATAAACCCGTGTGTGGATTCAGCAGTCTGCAAACCCTTTCTCTGCAGAGTCACAAAACAGGCGTTTTCAGCCCATTACCGGCATATGGAAGAAACTGCAGTAAGCAGAGGGAAATATCTGCTTCTAAATCCAAAACGCAGCTATCTAACCGAACGGTTGTCAATGTGTGCACTCAACTTCCAGAGTTAAAACCCGTGTGTGGATTCACAGTCTGCAAACACTTTCTCTGCAGAGTCCCAAAACAGGCGTTTTCAGCCCGTTACCGGCATATGGAAGAAACAGCAGTCAGCACAGGGAAATATCTGCTTCTAAATCCAAAACGCAGCTATCTAACAGAACGGTGGTCAATGTGTGCAATCAACTTCCAGAGTTAAACCCGTGTGTGGATTCAGCAGTCTGCAAACACTTTCTCTGCAGAGTCCCAAAACAGGCGTTTTCAGCCCTTTACCGGCATATGGAAGAAACAGCAGTAAGCACAGGGAAATATCTGCTTCTAAATCCAAAACGCAGCTATCTAACAGAACGGTTGTCAATGTGTGCACTCAACTTCCAGAGTTAAACCCGTGTGTGGATTCAGCAGTCTGCAAACACTTTCTCTGCAGAGTCCCAAAACAGGCGTTTTCAGCCCTTTACCGGCATATGGAAGAAACAGCAGTAAGCACAGGGAAATATCTGCTTCTAAATCCATAACGCAGCTATCTAACAGAACGGTTGTCAATGTGTGCACTCAACTTCCAGAGTTAAACCCGTGTGTGGATTCAGCAGTCTGCAAACCCTTTCTCTGCAGAGTCCCAAAACAGGCGTTTTCAGCCCATTACCGGCATATGGAAGAAACTGCAGTAAGCAGAGGGAAATATTTGCTTCTAAATCCAAAACGCAGCTATCTAACGGAACGGTTGTCAATGTGTGCACTCAACTTCCACAGTTAAAACCCGTGTGTGGATTCACAGTCTGCAAACACTTTCTCTGCAGAGTCCCAAAACAGGCGTTTTCAGCCCATTACCGGCATATGGAAGAAACTGCAGTAAGCAGAGGGAAATATCTGCTTCTAAATCCAAAACGCAGCAATCTAACCGAACGGTTGTCAATGTGTGCACTCAACTTCCAGAGTTAAAACCCGTGTGTGGATTCACAGTCTGCAAACACTTTCTCTGCAGAGTCCCAAAACAGGCGTTTTCAGCCCATTACCGGCATATGGAAGAAACAGCAGTAAGCACAGGGAAATATCTGCTTCTAAATCCAAAACGCAGCTATCTAACAGAACGGTGGTCAATGTGTGCACTCAACTTCCAGAGTTAAACCCGTGTGTGGATTCAGCAGTCTGCAAACACTTTCTCTGCAGAGTCCCAAAACAGGCGTTTTCAGCCCATTACCGACATTTGGAAGAAACAGAAGTAAGCACAGGGAAATATCTGCTTCTAAATCCAAAACGCAGCTATCTAACAGAACGGTTGTCAATGTGTGCACTCAACTTCCAGATTTAAACCCGTGTGTGGATTCAGCAGTCTGCAAACACTTTCTCTGCAGAGTCCCAAAACAGGCGTTTTCAGCCCATTACCGGCATATGGAAGAAACTGCAGTAAGCAGAGGGAAATATCTGCTTCTAAATCCAAAACGCAGCTATCTAACGGAACGGTTGTCAATGTGTGCACTCAACTTCCACAGTTAAAACCCGTGTGTGGATTCACAGTCTGCAAACACTTTCTCTGCAGAGTCCCAAAACAGGCGTTTTCAGCCCATTACCGGCATATGGAAGAAACTGCAGTAAGCAGAGGGAAATATCTGCTTCTAAATCCAAAACGCAGCAATCTAACCGAACGGTTGTCAATGTGTGCACTCAACTTCCAGAGTTAAAACCCGTGTGTGGATTCACAGTCTGCAAACACTTTCTCTGCAGAGTCCCAAAACAGGCGTTTTCAGCCCATTACCGGCATATGGAAGAAACAGCAGTAAGCACAGGGAAATATCTGCTTCTAAATCCAAAACGCAGCTATCTAACAGAACGGTGGTCAATGTGTGCACTCAACTTCCAGAGTTAAACCCGTGTGTGGATTCAGCAGTCTGCAAACACTTTCTCTGCAGAGTCCCAAAACAGGCGTTTTCAGCCCATTACCGACATTTGGAAGAAACAGAAGTAAGCACAGGGAAATATCTGCTTCTAAATCCAAAACGCAGCTATCTAACAGAACGGTTGTCAATGTGTGCACTCAACTTCCAGATTTAAACCCGTGTGTGGATTCAGCAGTCTGCAAACACTTTCTCTGCAGAGTCCAAAAACAGGCGTTTTCAGCCCGTTACCGGCATATGGAAGAAATAGCAGTAAGCACAGGGAAATATCTGATTCTAAATCCAATACGCAGCTATCTAACAGAACGGTTGTCAATGTGTGCACTCAACTTCCAGAGTTAAACCCGTGTGTGGATTCAGCAGTCTGCAAACACTTTCTCTGCAGAGTCCCAAAACAGGCGTTTTCAGCCCTTTACCGGCATATGGAAGAAACAGCAGTAGGCACAGGGAAATATCTGCTTCTAAATCCAAAACGCAGCTATCTAACAGAACGGTTGTCAATGTGTGCACTCAACTTCCAGAGATAAACCCGTGTGTGGATTCAGCAGTCTGCAAACCCTTTCTCTGCAGAGTCACAAAACAGGCGTTTTCAGCCCATTACCGGCATATGGAAGAAACTGCAGTAAGCAGAGGGAAATATCTGCTTCTAAATCCAAAACGCAGCTATCTAACCGAACGGTTGTCAATGTGTGCACTCAACTTCCAGAGTTAAAACCCGTGTGTGGATTCACAGTCTGCAAACACTTTCTCTGCAGAGTCCCAAAACAGGCGTTTTCAGCCCGTTACCGGCATATGGAAGAAACAGCAGTCAGCACAGGGAAATATCTGCTTCTAAATCCAAAACGCAGCTATCTAACAGAACGGTTGTCAATGTGTGCACTCAACTTCCAGAGTTAAACCCGTGTGTGGATTCAGCAGTCTGCAAACACTTTCTCTGCAGAGTCCCAAAACAGGCGTTTTCAGCCCTTTACCGGCATATGGAAGAAACAGCAGTAAGAACAGGGAAATATCTGCTTCTAAATCCAAAACGCAGCTATCTAACAGAACGGTGGTCAATGTGTGCACTCAACTTCCAGAGTTAAACCCGTGTGTGGATTCAGCAGTCTGCAAACACTTTCTCTGCAGAGTCCCAAAACAGGCGTTTTCAGCCCATTACCGGCATATGGAAGAAACAGCAGTAAGCACAGGGAAATATCTGCTTCTAAATCCAAAACGCAGCTATCTAACAGAACGGTTGTCAATGTGTGCACTCAACTTCCAGATTTAAACCCGTGTGTGGATTCAGCAGTCTGTAAACACTTTCTCTGCAGAGTCCCAAAACAGGCGTTTTCAGCCCTTTACCGGCATATGGAAGAAACAGCAGTAAGCACAGGGAAATATCTGATTCTAAATCCAAAACGCAGCTATCTAACAGAACGGTTGTCAATGTGTGCACTCAACTTCCAGAGTTAAACCCGTGTGTGGATTCAGCAGTCTGCAAACACTTTCTCTGCAGAGTCCCAAAACAGGCGTTTTCAGCCCTTTACCGGCATATGGAAGAAACAGCAGTAAGCACAGGGAAATATCTGCTTCTAAATCCAAAACGCAGCTATCTAACAGAACGGTTGTCAATGTGTGCACTCAACTTCCAGAGTTAAACCCGTGTGTGGATTCAGCAGTCTGCAAACACTTTCTCTGCAGAGTCCCAAAACAGGCGTTTTCAGCCCTTTACCGGCATATGGAAGAAATAGCAGTAAGCACAGGGAAATATCTGCTTCTAAATCCAAAACGCAGCTATCTAACAGAACGGTTGTCAATGTGTGCACTCAACTTCCAGAGTTAAACCCGTGTGTGGATTCACAGTCTGCAAACACTTTCTCTGCAGAGTCCCAAAACAGGCGTTTTCAGCCCTTTATCGGCATATGGAAGAAACAGCAGTAAGCACAGGGAAATATCTGCTTCTAAATCCAAAACGCAGCTATCTAACAGAAAGGTTGTCAATGTGTGCACTCAACTTCCAGAGTTAAACCCGTGTGTGGATTCAGCAGTCTGCAAACACTTTCTCTGCAGAGTCCCAAAACAGGCGATTTCAGCCCGTTACCGGCATATGGAAGAAACAGCAGTAAGCACAGGGAAATATCTGCTTCTAAATCCAAAACGCAGCTATCTAACAGAACGGTTGTCAATGTGTGCACTCAACTTCCAGAGTTAAACCCGTGTGTGGATTCAGCAGTCTGCAAACACTTTCTCTGCAGAGTCCCAAAACAGTCGTTTTCAGCCCATTACCGGCATATGGAAGAAACAGCAGTAAGAACAGGGAAAAATCTGCTTCTAAATCCAAAACGCAGCTATCTAACAGAACGGTGGTCAATGTGTGCACTCAACTTCCAGAGTTAAACCCGTGTGTGGATTCAGCAGTCTGCAAACACTTTCTGTGCAGAGTCCCAAAACAGGCGTTTTCAGCCCTTTACCGGCATATGGAAGAAACAGCAGTAAGCACAGGGAAATATCTGCTTCTAAATCCAAAACGCAGCTATCTAACAGAACGGTGGTCAATGTGTGCACTGAACTTCCAGAGTTAAACCCCTGTGTGGATTCACAGTCTGCAAACACTTTCTCTGCAGAGTCCCAAAACAGGCGTTTTCAGCCCTTTACCGGCATATGGAAGAAACAGCAGTAAGCACAGGGAAATATCTGCTTCTAAATCCAAAACGCAGCTATCTAACAGAACGGTTGTCAATGTGTGCACTCAACTTCCAGAGTTAAACCCGTGTGTGGATTCAGCAGTCTGCAAACACTTTCTCTGCAGAGTCCCAAAACAGGCGTTTTCAGCCCTTTACCGGCATATGGAAGAAACAGCAGTAAGCACAGGAAAATATCTGCTTCTAAAACCAAAACGCAGCTATCTAACAGAACGGTTGTCAATGTGTGCACTCAACTTCCAGAGTTAAACCCGTGTGTGGATTCAGCAGTCTGCAAATACTTTCTCTTCAGGGTCCCAAAACAGGCGTTTTCAGCCCATTACCGGCATATGGAAGAAACAGCAGTAAGCACAGGGAAATATCTGCTTCTAAATCCAAAACGCAGCTATCTAACAGAACGGTTGTCAATGTGTGCACTCAACTTCCAGAGGTAAACCCGTGTGTGGATTCAGCAGTCTGCAAACCCTTTCTCTGCAGAGTCCCAAAACAGGCGTTTTCAGCCCATTACCGGCATATGGAAGAAACTACAGTAAGCACCGGGAAATATCTGCTTCTAAATCCAAAACGCAGCTATCTAACCGAACGGTTGTCAATGTGTGCACTCAACTTCCAGAGTTAAAACCCGTGTGTGGTTTCACAGTCTGCAAACACTTTCTGTGCAGAGTCCCAAAACAGGCGTTTTCAGCCCATTACCGGCATATGGAAGAAACAGCAGTAAGCACAGGGAAATATCTGCATCTAAAAACAAAACGCCGCTATCTAACAGAACGGGTGTCAATGTGTGCACTCAACTTCCAGAGGTAAATCCGTGTGTGGATTCAGCAGTCTGCAAACACTTTCTCTGCAGAGTCCCAAAACAGGCGTTTTCAACCCGTTACCGGCATATGGAAGAAACAGCAGTAAGCACAGGGAAATATCTGCTTCTAAATCCAAAACGCAGCTATCTAACAGAACGGTTGTCAATGTGTGCACTCAACTTCCAGAGTTAAACCCGTGTGTGGATTCAGCAGTCTGCAAACACTTTCTCTGCAGAGTCCCAAAACAGGCGTTTTCAGCCCGTTACCGGCATATGGAAGAAACAGCAGTAAGCACAGGGAAATATCTGCTTCTAAATCCAAAACGCAGCTATCTAACAGAACGGTTGTCAATGTGTGCACTCAACTTCCAGAGTTATACCCGTGTGTGGATTCAGCAGTCTGCAAACACTTTCTCTGCAGAGTCCCAAAACAGGCGTTTTCAGCCCTTTACCGGCATATGGAAGAAACAGCAGAAAGCACAGGGAAATATCTGCTTCTAAATCCAAAACGCAGCTATCTAACAGAACGGTGGTCAATGTGTGCACTGAACTTCCAGAGTTAAACCCGTGTGTGGATTCACAGTCTGCAAACACTTTCTCTGCAGAGTCCCAAAACAGGTGTTTTCAGCCCTTTACCGGCATATGGAAGAAACAGCAGTAAGCACAGGGAAATATCTGCCTCTAAATCCAAAACGCAGCTATCTAACAGAAAGGTTGTCAATGTGTGCACTCAACTTCCAGAGTTAAACCCGTGTGTGGATTCAGCAGTCTGCAAACACTTTCTCTGCAGAGTCCCAAAACAGGCGTTTTCAGCCCTTTACCGGCATATGGAAGAAACAGCAGTAAGCACAGGGAAATATCTGCTTGTAAATGCAAAACGCAGCTATCTAACAGAACGGTTGTCAATGTGTGCACTCAACTTCCAGAGTTAAACCCGTGTGTGGATTCACAGTCTGCAAACACTTTCTCTGCAGAGTCCCAAAACAGGCGTTTTCAGCCCTTTACCGGCATATGGAAGAAACAGCAGTAAGCACAGGAAAATATCTGCTTCTAAAACCAAAACGCAGCTATCTAACAGAACGGTTGTCAATGTGTGCACTCAACTTCCAGAGTTAAACCCGTGTGTGGATTCAGCCGTCTGCAAACACTTTCTCTGCAGAGTCCCAAAACAGGCGTTTTCAGCCCTTTACCGGCATATGGAAGAAACAGCAGTAGGCACAGGGAAATATCTGCTTCTAAATCCAAAACGCAGCTATCTAACAGAACGGTTGTCAATGTGTGCACTCAACTTCCAGAGTTAAACCCGTGTGTGGATTCAGCAGTCTGTAAACCCATTCTCTGCAGAGTCCCAAAACAGGCGTTTTCAGCCCATTACCGGCATATGGAAGAAACTGCAGTAAGCACAGGGAAATATCTGCTTCTAAATCCAAAACGCAGCTATCTAACCGAACGGTTGTCAATGTGTGCACTCAACTTCCAGAGTTAAAACCCGTGTGTGGATTCACAGTCTGCAAACACTTTCTCTACAGAGTCCCAAAACAGGCGTTTTCAGCCCATTACCGGCATATGGAAGAAACAGCAGTAGGCACAGGGAAATATCTGCTTCTAAATCCAAAACGCAGCTATCTAACAGAACGGTTGTCAATGTGTGCACTCAACTTCCAGAGTTAAACCCGTGTGTGGATTCAGCAGTCTGCAAACACTTTCTCTGCAGAGTCCCAAAACAGGCGTTTTCAGCCCTTTACCGGCATATGGAAGAAACAGCAGTAAGCACAGGGAAATATCTGCTTCTAAATCCAAAACGCAGCTATCTAACAGAACGGTTGTCAATGTGTGCACTCAACTTCCAGAGTTAAAACCCGTGTGTGGATTCACAGTCTACAAACACTTTCTCTGCAGAGTCCCAAAACAGGCGTTTTCAGCCCATTACCGGCATATGGAAGAAACAGCAGTAAGCACAGGGAAATATCTGCTTCTAAATCCAAAACGCAGCTATCTAACAGAACGGTTGTCAATGTGTGCACTCAACTTCCAGAGTTAAACCCGTGTGCGGATTCAGCAGTCTGCAAACACTTTCTCTGCAGAGTCCCAAAACAGGCGTTTTCAGCCCATTACCGGCATATGGAAGAAACAGCAGTAAGAACAGGGAAATATCTGCTTCTAAATCCAAAACGCAGCTATCTAACAGAACGGTGGTCAATGTGTGCACTCAACTTCCAGAGTTAAACCCGTGTGTGGATTCAGCAGTCTGCAAACACTTTCTCTGCAGAGTACCAAAACAGGCGTTTACAGCTCATTACCGACATATGGAATAAACAGCAGTAAGCTCAGGGAAATATCTGCTTCTAAATCCAAAACGCAGCTATCTAACAGAACGGTTGTCAATGTGTGCACTCAACTTCCAGAGGTAAACCCGTGTGTGGATTCAGCAGTCTGCAAACACTTTCTCTGCAGAGTCCAAAAACAGGCGTTTTCAGCCCTTTAGCGGCATATGGAAGAAACAACAGTAAGCACAGGGAAATATCTGCTTCTAAATCCAAAACGCAGCTATATAACAGAACGGTTGTCAATGTGTGCACTCAACTTCCAGAGTTAAACCCATGTGTGGATTCAGCAGTCTGCAAACACTTTCTCTGCAGAGTCCCAAAACAGGCGCTTTCAGCCCATTACCAGCATATGGAAGAAACAGCAGTAAGAACAGGGAAATATCTGCTTCTAAATCCAAAACGCAGCTATCTAACAGAACGGTGGTCAATGTGTGCACTCAACTTCCAGAGTTAAACCCGTGTGTGGATTCAGCAGTCTGCAAACACTTTCTCTGCAGAGTCCCAAAACAGGCGTTTTCAGCCCGTTACCGACATATGGAAGAAACAGCAGTAAGCACAGGGAAATATCTGCTTCTAAATCCAAAACGCAGCTATCTAACAGAACGGTTGTCAATGTGTGCACTCAACTTCCAGAGTTAAACCCGTGTGTGGATTCAGCAGTCTGCAAACACTTTCTCTGCAGAGTCCCAAAACAGGCGTTTTCAGCCCTTTACCGGCATATGGAAGAAACAGCAGTAAGCACAGGGAAATATCTGCTTCTAAATCCAAAACGCAGCTATCTAACAGAACGGTTGTCAATGTGTGCACTCAACTTCCAGAGTTAAACCCGTGTGTGGATTCAGCAGTCTGCAAACACTTTCTCTGCAGAGTCCCAAAACAGGCGTTTTCAGCCCTTTACCGGCATATGGAAGAAACAGCAGTAAGCACAGGGAAATATCTGCTTCTAAATCCAAAACGCAGCTATCTAACAGAACGGTTGTCAATGTGTGCACTCAACTTCCAGAGTTAAACCCGTGTGTGCATTCAGCAGTCTGCAAACCCTTTCTCTGCAGAGTCCCAAAACAGGCGTTTTCAGCCCATTACCGGCATATGGAAGAAACTGCAGTAAGCAGAGGGAAATATCTGCTTCTAAATCCAAAACGCAGCTATCTAACCGAACGGTTGTCAATGTGTGCACTCAACTTCCAGAGTTAAAACCCGTGTGTGGATTCACAGTCTGCAAACACTTTCTCTGCAGAGTCCCAAAACAGGCGTTTTCAGCCCATTACCGGCATATGGAAGAAACAGCAGTAAGAACAGGGAAATATCTGCTTCTAAATCCAAATCGCAGCTATCTAACAGAACGGTGGTCAATGTGTGCACTCAACTTCCAGAGTTAAACCCGTGTGTGGATTCAGCAGTCTGCAAACACTTTCTCTGCAGAGTCCCAAAACAGGCGTTTTCAGCCCGTTACCGACATATGGAAGAAACAGCAGTAAGCACAGGGAAATATCTGCTTCTAAATCCAAAACGCAGCTATCTAACAGAACGGTTGTCAATGTGTGCACTCAACTTCCAGAGTTAAACCCGTGTGTGGATTCAGCAGTCTGCAAACACTTTCTCTGCAGAGTCCCAAAACAGGCGTTTTCAGCCCTTTACCGGCATATGGAAGAAACAGCAGTAAGCACAGGGAAATATCTGCTTCTAAATCCAAAACGCAGCTATCTAACAGAACGGTTGTCAATGTGTGCACTCAACTTCCAGAGTTAAACCAGTGTGTGGATTCAGCAGTCTGCAAACACTTTCTCTGCAGAGTCCCAAAACAGGCGTTTTCAGCCCTTTACCGGCATATGGAAGAAACAGCAGTAAGCACAGGGAAATATCTGCTTCTAAATCCAAAACGCAGCTATATAACAGAACGGTTGTCAATGTGTGCACTCAACTTCCAGAGTTAAACCCGTGTGTGGATTCAGCAGTCTGCAAACCCTTTCTCTGCAGAGTCCCAAAACAGGCGTTTTCAGCCCATTACCGGCATATGGAAGAAACTGCAGTAAGCAGAGGGAAATATCTGCTTCTAAATCCAAAACGCAGCTATCTAACCGAACGGTTGTCAATGTGTGCACTCAACTTCCAGAGTTAAAACCCGTGTGTGGATTCACAGTCTGCAAACACTTTCTCTGCAGAGTCCCAAAACAGGCGTTTTCAGCCCATTACCGGCATATGGAAGAAACAGCAGTAAGCACAGGGAAATATCTGCTTCTAAATCCAAAACGCAGCTATCTAACAGAACGGTTGTCAATGTGTGCACTCAACTTCCAGAGTTAAACCCGTGTGTGGATTCAGCAGTCTGCAAACACTTTCTCTGCAGAGTCCCCAAACAGGCGTTTTCAGCCCATTACCGGCATATGGAAGAAACAGCAGTAAGAACAGGGAAATATCTGCTTCTAAATCCAAAACGCAGCTATCTAACAGAACGGTGGTCAATGTGTGCACTGAACTTCCAGAGTTAAACCCGTGTGTGGATTCAGCAGTCTGCAAACACTTTCTCTGCAGAGTCCCAAAACAGGCGTTTTCAGCCCATTACCGGCATAAGGAAGAAACAGCAGTAAGCACAGGGAAATATCTGCTTCTAAATCCAAAACGCAGGTATCTAACAGAACGGTTGTCAATGTGTGCACTCAACTTCCAGATTTAAACCCGTGTGTGGATTCAGCAGTCTGCAAACACTTTCTCTGCAGAGTCCCAAAACAGGCGTTTTCAGCCCTTTACCGGCATATGGAAGAAACAGCAGTAAGCACAGGGAAATATCTGCTTCTAAATCCGAAACGCAGCTATCTAACAGAACGGTTGTCAATGTGTGCACTCAACTTCCAGAGTTAAACCCGTGTGTGGATTCAGCAGTCTGCAAACACTTTCTCTGCAGAGTCCCAAAACAGGCGTTTTCTGCCCTTTACCAGCATATGGAAGAAACAGCAGTAAGCACAGGGAAATATCTGCTTCTAAATCCAAAATGCAGCTACCTAACAGAACGGTTGTCAATGCTTGCACTCAACTTCCAGAGTTAAACCCGTGTGTGGATTCACAGTTTGCAAACACTTTCTCTGCAGAGTCCCAAAACAGGCGTTTTCAGCCCTTTACCGGCATATGGAAGAAACAGCAGTAAGCAGAGGGAAATATCTGCTTCTAAATCCAAAACGCAGCTATCTAACCGAACGGTTGTCAATGTGTGCACTCAAGTTCCAGAGTTAACCCCGTGTGTGGATTCAGCAGTCTGCAAACACTTTCTCTGCAGAGTCCCAAAACAGGCGTTTTCAGCCCTTTACCGGCAAAGGGAAGAAACAGCAGTAAGCACAGGGAAATATCTGTTTCTAAATCCAAAACGCAGATATCTAACAGTACGGTTGTCAATGTGTGCACTCAACTTCCAGAGTTAAACCCGTGTGTGGATTCACAGTCTGCAAACACTTTCTCTGCAGAGTCCCAAAACAGGCGTTTTCAGCCCTTTACCGGCATATGGAAGAAACAGCAGTAAGCACAGGGAAATATCTGCTTCAAAATCCAAAACGCAGCTATCTAACAGAACGGTTGTCAATGTGTGCACTCAACTTCCAGAGTTAAACCCGTGTGTGGTTTCACAGTCTGCAAACACTTTCTGTGCAGGGTCCCAAAACAGGCGTTTTCAGCCCATTACCGGCATATGGAAGAAACAGCAGTAAGCACAGGGAAATATCTGCTTCTAAATCCAAAACGCAGCTATCTAACAGAACGGTTGTCAATGTGTGCACTCAACTTCCAGAGTTAAACCCGTGTGTGGATTCAGCAGTCTGCAAACACTTTCTCTGCAGAGTCCCAAAACAGGCGTTTTCAGCCCATTACCGGCATATGGAAGAAACAGCAGTAAGCACAGGGAAATATCTGCTTCTAAAACCAAAACGCAGCTATCTAACAGAACGGTTGTCAATGTGTGCACTCAACTTCCAGAGTTAAACCCGTGTGTGGATTCAGCAGTCTGCAAACACTTTCTCTGCAGAGTCCCAAAACAGGCGTTTTCAGCCCTTTACCGGCATATGGAAGAAACAGCAGTAAGCACAGGGAAATATCTGCTTCTAAATCCAAAACGCAGCTATCTAACAGAACGGTTGTCAATGTGTGCACTCAACTTCCAGAGTTAAACCCGTGTGTGGATTCAGCAGTCTGCAAACACTTTCTCTGCAGAGTCCCAAAACAGTCGTTTTCATCCCGTTACCGGCATAGGGAAGAAACAGCAGTAAGCACAGGGAAATATCTGCTTCAAAATCCAAAACGCAGCTATCTAACAGAACGGTTGTCAATGCGTGCACTCAACTTCCAGAGTTAAACCCGTGTGTGGATTCAGCAGTCTGCAAACACCTTCTCTGCAGGGTCCCAAAACAGGCGTTTTCAGCCCATTACCGGCATATGGAAGAAACAGCAGTAAGCACAGGGAAATATCTGCTTCTAAATCCAAAACGCAGCTATCTAACAGAACGGTTGTCAATGTGTGCACTCAACTTCCAGAGTTAAATCCGTGTGCGGATTCAGCAGTCTGCAAACACTTTCTGTGCAGTCCCAAAACAGGCGTTTTCCGCCCATTACCAGCATATGGAAGAAACAGCAGTAAGCACAGGAAATATCTGCTTCTAAATCCAAAACGCAGCTATCTAACAGAACGGTTGTCAATGTGTGCACTCAACTTCCAGAGTTAAACCCGTGTGTGGATTCAGCAGTCTGCAAACACTTTCTCTGCAGAGTCCCAAAACAGGCGTTTTCAGCCCTTTACCGGCATATGGAAGAAATAGCAGTAAGCACAGGGAAATATCTGCTTCTAAATCCAAAACGCAGCTATCTAACAGAACGGTTGTCAATGTGTGCACTCAACTTCCAGAGTTAAACCCGTGTGTGGATTCACAGTCTGCAAACACTTTCTCTGCAGAGTCCCAAAACAGGCGTTTTCAGCCCTTTATCGGCATATGGAAGAAACAGCAGTAAGCACAGGGAAATATCTGCTTCTAAATCCAAAACGCAGCTATCTAACAGAAAGGTTGTCAATGTGTGCACTCAACTTCCAGAGTTAAACCCGTGTGTGGATTCAGCAGTCTGCAAACACTTTCTCTGCAGAGTCCCAAAACAGGCGATTTCAGCCCGTTACCGGCATATGGAAGAAACAGCAGTAAGCACAGGGAAATATCTGCTTCTAAATCCAAAACGCAGCTATCTAACAGAACGGTTGTCAATGTGTGCACTCAACTTCCAGAGTTAAACCCGTGTGTGGATTCAGCAGTCTGCAAACACTTTCTCTGCAGAGTCCCAAAACAGTCGTTTTCAGCCCATTACCGGCATATGGAAGAAACAGCAGTAAGAACAGGGAAAAATCTGCTTCTAAATCCAAAACGCAGCTATCTAACAGAACGGTGGTCAATGTGTGCACTCAACTTCCAGAGTTAAACCCGTGTGTGGATTCAGCAGTCTGCAAACACTTTCTGTGCAGAGTCCCAAAACAGGCGTTTTCAGCCCTTTACCGGCATATGGAAGAAACAGCAGTAAGCACAGGGAAATATCTGCTTCTAAATCCAAAACGCAGCTATCTAACAGAACGGTGGTCAATGTGTGCACTGAACTTCCAGAGTTAAACCCGTGTGTGGATTCACAGTCTGCAAACACTTTCTCTGCAGAGTCCCAAAACAGGCGTTTTCAGCCCTTTACCGGCATATGGAAGAAACAGCAGTAAGCACAGGGAAATATCTGCTTCTAAATCCAAAACGCAGCTATCTAACAGAACGGTTGTCAATGTGTGCACTCAACTTCCAGAGTTAAACCCGTGTGTGGATTCAGCAGTCTGCAAACACTTTCTCTGCAGAGTCCCAAAACAGGCGTTTTCAGCCCTTTACCGGCATATGGAAGAAACAGCAGTAAGCACAGGAAAATATCTGCTTCTAAAACCAAAACGCAGCTATCTAACAGAACGGTTGTCAATGTGTGCACTCAACTTCCAGAGTTAAACCCATGTGTGGATTCAGCAGTCTGCAAATACTTTCTCTTCAGGGTCCCAAAACAGGCGTTTTCAGCCCTTTACCGGCATATGGAAGAAACAGCAGTAAGCACAGGGAAATATCTGCTTCTAAATCCAAAACGCAGCTATCTAACAGTACGGTTGTCAATGTGTGCACTCAACTTCCAGAGTTACACCCGTGTGTGGATTCACAGTCTCCAAACACTTTCTCTGCAGAGTCCCAAAACAGGCGTTTTCAGCCCTTTACCGGCATATGGAAGAAACAGCAGTAAGCACAGGGAAATATCTGCTTCTAAATCCAAAACGCAGCTATCTAACAGAACGGTTGTCAATGTGTGCACTCAACTTCCAGAGTTAAACCCGTGTGTGGATTCAGCAGTCTGCAAACCCTTTCTCTGCAGAGTCCCAAAACAGGCGTTTTCAGCCCTTTACCGGCATATGGAAGAAACAGCAGTAAGCACAGGGAAATATCTGCTTCTAAATCCAAAACGCAGCTATCTAACAGAACGGTTGTCAATGTGTGCACTCAACTTCCAGAGTTAAACCCGTGCGTGGATTCAGCAGTCTGCAAACACTTTCTCTGCAGAGTCACAAAACAGGCGTTTTCAGCCCTTTACCGGCATATGGAAGAAACAGCAGTAAGCACAGGGAAATATCTGCTTCTAAATCCAAAACGCAGCTATATAACAGAACGGTTGTCAATGTGTGCACTCAACTTCCAGAGTTAAACCCGTGTGTGGATTCACAGTCTGCAAACACTTTCTCTGCAGAGTCCCAAAACAGGCGTTTTCAGCCCTTTACCGGCATATGGAAGAAACAGCAGTAAGCACAGGGAAATATCTGCTTCTAAATCCAAAACGCAGCTATCTAACAGAACGGTTGTCAATGTTTGCACTCAACTTCCAGAGGTAAATCCGTGTGTGGATTCAGCAGTCTGCAAACACTTTCTATGCAGAGTCCCAAAACAGGCGTTTTCAGCCCGTTACCGACATATGGAAGAAACAGCAGTAAGCACAGGGAAATATCTGCTTCTAAATCCAAAACGCAGCTATCTAACAGAACGGTTGTCAATGTGTGCACTCAACTTCCAGAGTTAAACCCGTGTGTGGATTCAGCAGTGTGCAAGCACTTTCTCTGCATAAGACCAAAACAGGCGTTTTCAGCCCATTACCGGCATATGGAAGAAACAGCAGTAAGCACAGGGAAATATCTGCTTCTAAATCCAAAACGCAGCTATCTAACAGAACGGTTGTCAATGTGTGCACTCAACTTCCAGAGTTAAACCCGTGTGTGGATTCAGCAGTCTGCAAACACTTTCTCTGCAGAGTCCCAAAACAGGCGTTTTCAGCCCATTACCGGCATATGGAAGAAACAGCAGTAAGCACAGGGAAATATCTGCTTCTAAATCCAAAACGCAGCTATCTAACAGAACGGTTGTCAATGTGTGCACTCAACTTCCAGAGTTAAACCCGTGTGCGGATTCAGCAGTCTGCAAACACTTTCTGTGCAGTCCCAAAACAGGCGTTTTCCGCCCATTACCAGCATATGGAAGAAACAGCAGTAAGCACAGGGAAATATCTGCTTCTAAATCCAAAACGCAGCTATCTAACAGAACGGTTGTCAATGTGTGCACTCAACTTCCAGAGTTAAACCCGTGTGTGGATTCAGCAGTCAGCAAACACTTTCTCTGCAGAGTCCCAAAACAGGCGTTTTCAGCCCATTACCGGCATATGGAAGAAACAGCAGTAAGCACAGGGAAATATCTGCTTCTAAATCCAAAACGCAGCTATCTAACAGAACGGTTGTCAATGTGTGCACTCAACTTCCAGAGTTAAACCCGTGTGTGGATTCAGCAGTCTGCAAACACTTTCGCTGCAGAGTCCCAAACAGGCATTTTCAGCCCATTACCGGCATATGGAAGAAACAGCAGTAAGCACAGGGAAATATCTGCTTCTAAATCCAAAACGCAGCTATCTAACAGAACGGTTGTCAATGTGTGCACTCAACTTCCAGATTTAAACCCGTGTGTGGATTCAGCAGTGTGCAAGCACTTTCTCTGCATAAGACCAAAACAGGCGTTTTCAGCCCATTACCGGCATATGGAAGAAACAGCAGTAAGCACAGGGAAATATCTGCTTCTAAATCCAAAACGCAGCTATCTAACAGAACGGTTGTCAATGTGTGCACTCAACTTCCAGAGTTAAACCCGTGTGTGGATTCAGCAGTCTGCAAACACTTTCTCTGCAGAGTCCCAAAACAGGCGTTTTCAGCCCATTACCGGCATATGGAAGAAACTGCAGTAAGCAGAGGGAAATATCTGCTTCTAAATCCAAAACGCAGCTATCTAACAGAACGGTTGTCAATGTGTGCACTCAACTTCCAGAGTTAAACCCGTGTGTGGATTCAGCAGTCTGCAAACACTTTCTCTGCAGAGTCCCAAAACATGTGTTTTCAGCCCTTTACCGGCATATGGAAGAAACAGCAGTAAGCACAGGGAAATATCTGCTTCTAAATCCAAAACGCAGCTATCAAACAGTACGGTTGTCAATGTGTGCACTCAACTTCCAGAGTTACACCCGTGTGTGGATTCACAGTCTCCAAACACTTTCTCTGCAGAGTCCCAAAACAGGCGTTTTCAGCCCTTTACCGGCATATGGAAGAAACAGCAGTAAGCACAGGGAAATATCTGCTTCTAAATCCAAAACGCAGCTATCTAACAGAACGGTTGTCAATGTGTGCACTCAACTTCCAGAGTTAAACCCGTGTGTGGATTCAGCAGTCTGCAAACACTTTCTCTGCAGAGTCCCAAAACAGGCGTTTTCAGCACTTTACCGGCATATGGAAGAAACAGCAGTAAGAACAGGGAAATATCTGTTTCTAAATCCAAAACGCAGCTATCTAACAGAACGGTGGTCAATGTGTGCACTCAACTTCCAGAGTTAAACCCGTGTGTGGATTCAGCAGTCTGCAAACACTTTCTCTGCAGAGTCCCAAAACAGGCGTTTTCAGCCCTTTACCGGCATATGGAAGAAACAGCAGTAAGCACAGGGAAATATCTGCTTCTAAATCCAAAACGCAGCTATCTAACAGAACGGTTGTCAATGTGTGCACTCAACTTCCAGAGTTAAACCCGTGTGTGGATTCAGCAGTCTGCAAACACTTTCTCTGCAGAGTCCCAAAACAGTCGTTTTCATCCCGTTACCGGCATAGGGAAGAAACAGCAGTAAGCACAGGGAAATATCTGCTTCAAAATCCAAAACGCAGCTATCTAACAGAACGGTTGTCAATGCGTGCACTCAACTTCCAGAGTTAAACCCGTGTGTGGATTCAGCAGTCTGCAAACACCTTCTCTGCAGGGTCCCAAAACAGGCGTTTTCAGCCCATTACCGGCATATGGAAGAAACAGCAGTAAGCACAGGGAAATATCTGCTTCTAAATCCAAAACGCAGCTATCTAACAGAACGGTTGTCAATGTGTGCACTCAACTTCCAGAGTTAAACCCGTGTGCGGATTCAGCAGTCTGCAAACACTTTCTGTGCAGTCCCAAAACAGGCGTTTTCCGCCCATTACCAGCATATGGAAGAAACAGCAGTAAGCACAGGAAATATCTGCTTCTAAATCCAAAACGCAGCTATCTAACAGAACGGTTGTCAATGTGTGCACTCAACTTCCAGAGTTAAACCCGTGTGTGGATTCAGCAGTCAGCAAACACTTTCTCTGCAGAGTCCCAAAACAGGCGTTTTCAGCCCATTACCGGCATATGGAAGAAACAGCAGTAAGCACAGGGAAATATCTGCTTCTAAATCCAAAACGCAACTATCTAACAGAACGGTTGTCAATGTGTGCACTCAACTTCCAGAGTTAAACCCGTGTGTGGATTCAGCAGTCTGCAAACACTTTCTCTGCAGAGTCCCAAACAGGCATTTTCAGCCCATTACCGGCATATGGAAGAAACAGCAGTAAGCACAGGGAAATATCTGCTTCTAAATCCAAAACGCAGCTATCTAACAGAACGGTTGTCAATGTGTGCACTCAACTTCCAGACTTAAACCCGTTTGTGGATTCAGCAGTGTGCAAGCACTTTCTCTGCATAAGACCAAAACAGGCGTTTTCAGCCCATTACCGGCATATGGAAGAAACAGCAGTAAGCACAGGGAAATATCTGCTTCTAAATCCAAAACGCAGCTATCTAACAGAACGGTTGTCAATGTGTGCACTCAACTTCCAGAGTTAAACCCGTGTGTGGATTCAGCAGTCTGCAAACACTTTCTCTGCAGAGTCCCAAAACAGGCGTTTTCAGCCCATTACCGGCATATGGAAGAAACTGCAGTAAGCAGAGGGAAATATCTGCTTCTAAATCCAAAACGCAGCTATCTAACAGAACGGTTGTCAATGTGTGCACTCAACTTCCAGAGTTAAACCCGTGTGTGGATTCAGCAGTCTGCAAACACTTTCTCTGCAGAGTCCCAAAACATGTGTTTTCAGCCCTTTACCGGCATATGGAAGAAACAGCAGTAAGCACAGGGAAATATCTGCTTCTAAATCCAAAACGCAGCTATCAAACAGTACGGTTGTCAATGTGTGCACTCAACTTCCAGAGTTACACCCGTGTGTGGATTCACAGTCTCCAAACACTTTCTCTGCAGAGTCCCAAAACAGGCGTTTTCAGCCCTTTACCGGCATATGGAAGAAACAGCAGTAAGCACAGGGAAATATCTGCTTCTAAATCCAAAACGCAGCTATCTAACAGAACGGTTGTCAATGTGTGCACTCAACTTCCAGAGTTAAACCCGTGTGTGGATTCAGCAGTCTGCAAACACTTTCTCTGCAGAGTCCCAAAACAGGCGTTTTCAGCACTTTACCGGCATATGGAAGAAACAGCAGTAAGAACAGGGAAATATCTGTTTCTAAATCCAAAACGCAGCTATCTAACAGAACGGTGGTCAATGTGTGCACTCAACTTCCAGAGTTAAACCCGTGTGTGGATTCAGCAGTCTGCAAACACTTTCTCTGCAGAGTCCCAAAACAGGCGTTTTCAGCCCTTTACCGGCATATGGAAGAAACAGCAGTAAGCACAGGGAAATATCTGCTTCTAAATCCAAAACGCAGCTATCTAACAGAACGGTTGTCAATGTGTGCACTCAACTTCCAGAGTTAAACCCGTGTGTGGATTCAGCAGTCTGCAAACACTTTCTCTGCAGAGTCCCAAAACAGTCGTTTTCATCCCGTTACCGGCATAGGGAAGAAACAGCAGTAAGCACAGGGAAATATCTGCTTCAAAATCCAAAACGCAGCTATCTAACAGAACGGTTGTCAATGCGTGCACTCAACTTCCAGAGTTAAACCCGTGTGTGGATTCAGCAGTCTGCAAACACCTTCTCTGCAGGGTCCCAAAACAGGCGTTTTCAGCCCATTACCGGCATATGGAAGAAACAGCAGTAAGCACAGGGAAATATCTGCTTCTAAATCCAAAACGCAGCTATCTAACAGAACGGTTGTCAATGTGTGCACTCAACTTCCAGAGTTAAACCCGTGTGCGGATTCAGCAGTCTGCAAACACTTTCTGTGCAGTCCCAAAACAGGCGTTTTCCGCCCATTACCAGCATATGGAAGAAACAGCAGTAAGCACAGGAAATATCTGCTTCTAAATCCAAAACGCAGCTATCTAACAGAACGGTTGTCAATGTGTGCACTCAACTTCCAGAGTTAAACCCGTGTGTGGATTCAGCAGTCAGCAAACACTTTCTCTGCAGAGTCCCAAAACAGGCGTTTTCAGCCCATTACCGGCATATGGAAGAAACAGCAGTAAGCACAGGGAAATATCTGCTTCTAAATCCAAAACGCAACTATCTAACAGAACGGTTGTCAATGTGTGCACTCAACTTCCAGAGTTAAACCCGTGTGTGGATTCAGCAGTCTGCAAACACTTTCTCTGCAGAGTCCCAAACAGGCATTTTCAGCCCATTACCGGCATATGGAAGAAACAGCAGTAAGCACAGGGAAATATCTGCTTCTAAATCCAAAACGCAGCTATCTAACAGAACGGTTGTCAATGTGTGCACTCAACTTCCAGAGTTAAACCCGTGTGTGGATTCAGCAGTCTGCAAACCCTTTCTCTGCAGAGTCCCAAAACAGGCGTTTTCAGCCCTTTACCGGCATATGGAAGAAACAGCAGTAAGCACAGGGAAATATCTGCTTCTAAATCCAAAACGCAGCTATCTAACAGAACGGTTGTCAATGTGTGCACTCAACTTCCAGAGTTAAACCCGTGCGTGGATTCAGCAGTCTGCAAACACTTTCTCTGCAGAGTCACAAAACAGGCGTTTTCAGCCCTTTACCGGCATATGGAAGAAACAGCAGTAAGCACAGGGAAATATCTGCTTCTAAATCCAAAACGCAGCTATATAACAGAACGGTTGTCAATGTGTGCACTCAACTTCCAGAGTTAAACCCGTGTGTGGATTCACAGTCTGCAAACACTTTCTCTGCAGAGTCCCAAAACAGGCGTTTTCAGCCCTTTACCGGCATATGGAAGAAACAGCAGTAAGCACAGGGAAATATCTGCTTCTAAATCCAAAACGCAGCTATCTAACAGAACGGTTGTCAATGTTTGCACTCAACTTCCAGAGGTAAATCCGTGTGTGGATTTAGCAGTCTGCAAACACTTTCTATGCAGAGTCCCAAAACAGGCGTTTTCAGCCCGTTACCGACATATGGAAGAAACAGCAGTAAGCACAGGGAAATATCTGCTTCTAAATCCAAAACGCAGCTATCTAACAGAACGGTTGTCAATGTGTGCACTCAACTTCCAGAGTTAAACCCGTGTGTGGATTCAGCAGTCTGCAAACACTTTCTCTGCAGAGTCCCAAAACAGGCGTTTTCAGCCCATTACCGGCATATGGAAGAAACAGCAGTAAGCACAGGGAAATATCTGCTTCAAAATCCAAAACGCAGCTATCTAACAGAACGGTTGTCAATGCGTGCACTCAACTTCCAGAGTTAAACCCGTGTGTGGATTCAGCAGTCTGCAGACACCTTCTCTGCAGGGTCCCAAAACAGGCGTTTTCAGCCCATTACCGGCATATGGAAGAAACAGCAGTAAGCACAGGGAAATATCTGCTTCTAAATCCAAAACGCAGCTATCTAACAGAACGGTTGTCAATGTGTGCACTCAACTTCCAGAGTTAAACCCGTGTGCGGATTCAGCAGTCTGCAAACACTTTCTGTGCAGTCCCAAAACAGGCGTTTTCCGCCCATTACCAGCATATGGAAGAAACAGCAGTAAGCACAGGGAAATATCTGCTTCTAAATCCAAAACGCAGCTATCTAACAGAACGGTGGTCAATGAGTGCACTCAACTTCCAGAGTTAAACCCGTGTGTGGATTCAGCAGTCAGCAAACACTTTCTCTGCAGAGTCCCAAAACAGGCGTTTTCAGCCCATTACCGGCATATGGAAGAAACAGCAGTAAGCACAGGGAAATATCTGCTTCTAAATCCAAAACGCAGCTATCTAACAGAACGGTTGTCAATGTGTGCACTCAACTTCCAGAGTTAAACCCGTGTGTGGATTCAGCAGTCTGCAAACACTTTCTCTGCAGAGTCCCAAACAGGCATTTTCAGCCCATTACCGGCATATGGAAGAAACAGCAGTAAGCACAGGGAAATATCTGCTTCTAAATCCAAAACGCAGCTATCTAACAGAACGGTTGTCAATGTGTGCACTCAACTTCCAGATTTAAACCCGTGTGTGGATTCAGCAGTGTGCAAGCACTTTCTCTGCATAAGACCAAAACAGGCGTTTTCAGCCCATTACCGGCATATGGAAGAAACAGCAGTAAGCACAGGGAAATATCTGCTTCTAAATCCAAAACGCAGCTATCTAACAGAACGGTTGTCAATGTGTGCACTCAACTTCCAGAGTTAAACCCGTGTGTGGATTCAGCAGTCTGCAAACACTTTCTCTGCAGAGTCCCAAAACAGGCGTTTTCAGCCCATTACCGGCATATGGAAGAAACAGCAGTAAGCACAGGGAAATATCTGCTTCTAAATCCAAAACGCAGCTATCTAACAGAACGGTTGTCAATGTGTGCACTCAACTTCCAGAGTTAAACCCGTGTGCGGATTCAGCAGTCTGCAAACACTTTCTGTGCAGTCCCAAAACAGGCGTTTTCCGCCCATTACCAGCATATGGAAGAAACAGCAGTAAGCACAGGGAAATATCTGCTTCTAAATCCAAAACGCAGCTATCTAACAGAACGGTTGTCAATGTGTGCACTCAACTTCCAGAGTTAAACCCGTGTGTGGATTCAGCAGTCAGCAAACACTTTCTCTGCAGAGTCCCAAAACAGGCGTTTTCAGCCCATTACCGGCATATGGAAGAAACAGCAGTAAGCACAGGGAAATATCTGCTTCTAAATCCAAAACGCAGCTATCTAACAGAACGGTTGTCAATGTGTGCACTCAACTTCCAGAGTTAAACCCGTGTGTGGATTCAGCAGTCTGCAAACACTTTCTCTGCAGAGTCCCAAACAGGCATTTTCAGCCCATTACCGGCATATGGAAGAAACAGCAGTAAGCACAGGGAAATATCTGCTTCTAAATCCAAAACGCAGCTATCTAACAGAACGGTTGTCAATGTGTGCACTCAACTTCCAGATTTAAACCCGTGTGTGGATTCAGCAGTGTGCAAGCACTTTCTCTGCATAAGACCAAAACAGGCGTTTTCAGCCCATTACCGGCATATGGAAGAAACAGCAGTAAGCACAGGGAAATATCTGCTTCTAAATCCAAAACGCAGCTATCTAACAGAACGGTTGTCAATGTGTGCACTCAACTTCCAGAGTTAAACCCGTGTGTGGATTCAGCAGTCTGCAAACACTTTCTCTGCAGAGTCCCAAAACAGGCGTTTTCAGCCCATTACCGGCATATGGAAGAAACTGCAGTAAGTAGAGGGAAATATCTGCTTCTAAATCCAAAACGCAGCTATCTAACAGAACGGTTGTCAATGTGTGCACTCAACTTCCAGAGTTAAACCCGTGTGTGGATTCAGCAGTCTGCAAACACTTTCTCTGCAGAGTCCCAAAACATGTGTTTTCAGCCCTTTACCGGCATATGGAAGAAACAGCAGTAAGCACAGGGAAATATCTGCTTCTAAATCCAAAACGCAGCTATCAAACAGTACGGTTGTCAATGTGTGCACTCAACTTCCAGAGTTACACCCGTGTGTGGATTCACAGTCTCCAAACACTTTCTCTGCAGAGTCCCAAAACAGGCGTTTTCAGCCCTTTACCGGCATATGGAAGAAACAGCAGTAAGCACAGGGAAATATCTGCTTCTAAATCCAAAACGCAGCTATCTAACAGAACGGTTGTCAATGTGTGCACTCAACTTCCAGAGTTAAACCCGTGTGTGGATTCAGCAGTCTGCAAACACTTTCTCTGCAGAGTCCCAAAACAGGCGTTTTCAGCACTTTACCGGCATATGGAAGAAACAGCAGTAAGAACAGGGAAATATCTGTTTCTAAATCCAAAACGCAGCTATCTAACAGAACGGTGGTCAATGTGTGCACTCAACTTCCAGAGTTAAACCCGTGTGTGGATTCAGCAGTCTGCAAACACTTTCTCTGCAGAGTCCCAAAACAGGCGTTTTCAGCCCTTTACCGGCATATGGAAGAAACAGCAGTAAGCACAGGGAAATATCTGCTTCTAAATCCAAAACGCAGCTATCTAACAGAACGGTTGTCAATGTGTGCACTCAACTTCCAGAGTTAAACCCGTGTGTGGATTCACAGTCTGCAAACACTTTCTCTGCAGAGTCCAAAAACAGGCGTTTTCAGCCCTTTACCGGCATATGGAAGAAACAGCAGTAAGCACAGGGAAATATCTGCTTCTAAATCCAAAACGCAGCTATCTAACAGAACGGTTGTCAATGTGTGCACTCAACTTCCAGAGGTAAATCCGTGTGTGGATTCAGCAGTCTGCAAACACTTTCTATGCAGAGTCCCAAAACAGGCGTTTTCAGCCCGTTACCGACATATGGAAGAAACAGCAGTAAGCACAGGGAAATATCTGCTTCTAAATCCAAAACGCAGCTATCTAACAGAACGGTTGTCAATGTGTGCACTCAACTTCCAGAGTTAAACCCGTGTGTGGATTCAGCAGTCTGCAAACACTTTCTCTGCAGAGTCCCAAAACAGGCGTTTTCAGCCCTTTACCGGCATATGGAAGAAACAGCAGTAAGCACAGGGAAATATCTGCTTCTAAATCCAAAACGCAGCTATCTAACAGAACGGTTGTCAATGTGTGCACTCAACTTCCAGAGTTAAACCCGTGTGTGGATTCAGCAGTCTGCAAACACTTTCTCTGCAGAGTCCCAAAACAGGCGTTTTCAGCCCATTACCGGCATATGGAAGAAACAGCAGTAAGCACAGGGAAATATCTGCTTCTAAATCCAAAACGCAGCTATCTAACAGAACGGTTGTCAATGTGTGCACTCAACTTCCAGAGTTAAACCCGTGTGTGGATTCAGCAGTCTGCAAACACTTTCTCTGCAGAGTCCCAAAACAGGCGTTTTCAGCCCATTACCGGCATATGGAAGAAACTGCAGTAAGCAGAGGGAAATATCTGCTTCTAAATCCAAAACGCAGCTATCTAACAGAACGGTTGTCAATGTGTGCACTCAACTTCCAGAGTTAAACCCGTGTGTGGATTCAGCAGTCTGCAAACACTTTCTCTGCAGAGTCCCAAAACATGTGTTTTCAGCCCTTTACCAGCATATGGAAGAAACAGCAGTAAGCACAGGGAAATATCTGCTTCTAAATCCAAAACGCAGCTATCAAACAGTACGGTTGTCAATGTGTGCACTCAACTTCCAGAGTTACACCCGTGTGTGGATTCACAGTCTCCAAACACTTTCTCTGCAGAGTCCCAAAACAGGCGTTTTCAGCCCTTTACCGGCATATGGAAGAAACAGCAGTAAGCACAGGGAAATATCTGCTTCTAAATCCAAAACGCAGCTATCTAACAGAACGGTTGTCAATGTGTGCACTCAACTTCCAGAGTTAAACCCGTGTGTGGATTCAGCAGTCTGCAAACACTTTCTCTGCAGAGTCCCAAAACAGGCGTTTTCAGCACTTTACCGGCATATGGAAGAAACAGCAGTAAGAACAGGGAAATATCTGTTTCTAAATCCAAAACGCAGCTATCTAACAGAACGGTGGTCAATGTGTGCACTCAACTTCCAGAGTTAAACCCGTGTGTGGATTCAGCAGTCTGCAAACACTTTCTCTGCAGAGTCCCAAAACAGGCGTTTTCAGCCCTTTACCGGCATATGGAAGAAACAGCAGTAAGCACAGGGAAATATCTGCTTCTAAATCCAAAACGCAGCTATCTAACAGAACGGTTGTCAATGTGTGCACTCAACTTCCAGAGTTAAACCCGTGTGTGTATTCAGCAGTCTGCAAACACTTTCTCTGCAGAGTCCCAAAACAGTCGTTTTCATCCCGTTACCGGCATAGGGAAGAAACAGCAGTAAGCACAGGGAAATATCTGCTTCAAAATCCAAAACGCAGCTATCTAACAGAACGGTTGTCAATGCGTGCACTCAACTTCCAGAGTTAAACCCGTGTGTGGATTCAGCAGTCTGCAAACACCTTCTCTGCAGGGTCCCAAAACAGGCGTTTTCAGCCCATTACCGGCATATGGAAGAAACAGCAGTAAGCACAGGGAAATATCTGCTTCTAAATCCAAAACGCAGCTATCTAACAGAACGGTTGTCAATGTGTGCACTCAACTTCCAGAGTTAAACCCGTGTGCGGATTCAGCAGTCTGCAAACACTTTCTGTGCAGTCCCAAAACAGGCGTTTTCCGCCCATTACCAGCATATGGAAGAAACAGCAGTAAGCACAGGAAATATCTGCTTCTAAATCCAAAACGCAGCTATCTAACAGAACGGTTGTCAATGTGTGCACTCAACTTCCAGAGTTAAACCCGTGTGTGGATTCAGCAGTCAGCAAACACTTTCTCTGCAGAGTCCCAAAACAGGCGTTTTCAGCCCATTACCGGCATATGGAAGAAACAGCAGTAAGCACAGGGAAATATCTGCTTCTAAATCCAAAACGCAGCTATCTAACAGAACGGTTGTCAATGTGTGCACTCAACTTCCAGAGTTAAACCCGTGTGTGGATTCAGCAGTCTGCAAACACTTTCTCTGCAGAGTCCCAAACAGGCATTTTCAGCCCATTACCGGCATATGGAAGAAACAGCAGTAAGCACAGGGAAATATCTGCTTCTAAATCCAAAACGCAGCTATCTAACAGAACGGTTGTCAATGTGTGCACTCAACTTCCAGACTTAAACCCGTTTGTGGATTCAGCAGTGTGCAAGCACTTTCTCTGCATAAGACCAAAACAGGCGTTTTCAGCCCATTACCGGCATATGGAAGAAACAGCAGTAAGCACAGGGAAATATCTGCTTCTAAATCCAAAACGCAGCTATCTAACAGAACGGTTGTCAATGTGTGCACTCAACTTCCAGAGTTAAACCCGTGTGTGGATTCAGCAGTCTGCAAACACTTTCTCTGCAGAGTCCCAAAACAGGCGTTTTCAGCCCGTTACCGGCATATGGAAGAAACTGCAGTAAGCAGAGGGAAATATCTGCTTCTAAATCCAAAACGCAGCTATCTAACAGAACGGTTGTCAATGTGTGCACTCAACTTCCAGAGTTAAACCCGTGTGTGGATTCAGCAGTCTGAAAACACTTTCTCTGCAGAGTCCCAAAACATGTGTTTTCAGCCCTTTACCGGCATATGGAAGAAACAGCAGTAAGCACAGGGAAATATCTGCTTCTAAATCCAAAACGCAGCTATCTAACAGTACGGTTGTCAATGTGTGCACTCAACTTCCAGAGTTACACCCGTGTGTGGATTCACAGTCTCCAAACACTTTCTCTGCAGAGTCCCAAAACAGGCGTTTTCAGCCCTTTACCGGCATATGGAAGAAACAGCAGTAAGCACAGGGAAATATCTGCTTCTAAATCCAAAACGCAGCTATCTAACAGAACGGTTGTCAATGTGTGCACTCAACTTCCAGAGTTAAACCCGTGTGTGGATTCAGCAGTCTGCAAACCCTTTCTCTGCAGAGTCCCAAAACAGGCGTTTTCAGCCCTTTACCGGCATATGGAAGAAACAGCAGTAAGCACAGGGAAATATCTGCTTCTAAATCCAAAACGCAGCTATCTAACAGAACGGTTGTCAATGTGTGCACTCAACTTCCAGAGTTAAACCCGTGCGTGGATTCAGCAGTCTGCAAACACTTTCTCTGCAGAGTCACAAAACAGGCGTTTTCAGCCCTTTACCGGCATATGGAAGAAACAGCAGTAAGCACAGGGAAATATCTGCTTCTAAATCCAAAACGCAGCTATATAACAGAACGGTTGTCAATGTGTGCACTCAACTTCCAGAGTTAAACCCGTGTGTGGATTCACAGTCTGCAAACACTTTCTCTGCAGAGTCCCAAAACAGGCGTTTTCAGCCCTTTACCGGCATATGGAAGAAACAGCAGTAAGCACAGGGAAATATCTGCTTCTAAATCCAAAACGCAGCTATCTAACAGAACGGTTGTCAATGTTTGCACTCAACTTCCAGAGGTAAATCCGTGTGTGGATTCAGCAGTCTGCAAACACTTTCTATGCAGAGTCCCAAAACAGGCGTTTTCAGCCCGTTACCGACATATGGAAGAAACAGCAGTAAGCACAGGGAAATATCTGCTTCTAAATCCAAAACGCAGCTATCTAACAGAACGGTTGTCAATGTGTGCACTCAACTTCCAGAGTTAAACCCGTGTGTGGATTCAGCAGTCTGCAAACACTTTCTCTGCAGAGTCCCAAAACAGGCGTTTTCAGCCCATTACCGGCATATGGAAGAAACAGCAGTAAGCACAGGGAAATATCTGCTTCAAAATCCAAAACGCAGCTATCTAACAGAACGGTTGTCAATGCGTGCACTCAACTTCCAGAGTTAAACCCGTGTGTGGATTCAGCAGTCTGCAAACACCTTCTCTGCAGGGTCCCAAAACAGGCGTTTTCAGCCCATTACCGGCATATGGAAGAAACAGCAGTAAGCACAGGGAAATATCTGCTTCTAAATCCAAAACGCAGCTATCTAACAGAACGGTTGTCAATGTGTGCACTCAACTTCCAGAGTTAAACCCGTGTGCGGATTCAGCAGTCTGCAAACACTTTCTGTGCAGTCCCAAAACAGGCGTTTTCCGCCCATTACCAGCATATGGAAGAAACAGCAGTAAGCACAGGGAAATATCTGCTTCTAAATCCAAAACGCAGCTATCTAACAGAACGGTTGTCAATGTGTGCACTCAACTTCCAGAGTTAAACCCGTGTGTGGATTCAGCAGTCAGCAAACACTTTCTCTGCAGAGTCCCAAAACAGGCGTTTTCAGCCCATTACCGGCATATGGAAGAAACAGCAGTAAGCACAGGGAAATATCTGCTTCTAAATCCAAAACGCAGCTATCTAACAGAACGGTTGTCAATGTGTGCACTCAACTTCCAGAGTTAAACCCGTGTGTGGATTCAGCAGTCTGCAAACACTTTCTCTGCAGAGTCCCAAACAGGCATTTTCAGCCCATTACCGGCATATGGAAGAAACAGCAGTAAGCACAGGGAAATATCTGCTTCTAAATCCAAAACGCAGCTATCTAACAGAACGGTTGTCAATGTGTGCACTCAACTTCCAGATTTAAACCCGTGTGTGGATTCATCAGTGTGCAAGCACTTTCTCTGCATAAGACCAAAACAGGCGTTTTCAGCCCATTACCGGCATATGGAAGAAACAGCAGTAAGCACAGGGAAATATCTGCTTCTAAATCCAAAACGCAGCTATCTAACAGAACGGTGGTCAATGTGTGCACTCAACTTCCAGAGTTAAACCCGTGTGTGGATTCAGCAGTCTGCAAACACTTTCTCTGCAGAGTCCCAAAACAGGCGTTTTCAGCCCTTTACCGGCATATGGAAGAAACAGCAGTAAGAACAGGGAAATATCTGTTTCTAAATCCAAAACGCAGCTATCTAACAGAACGGTGGTCAATGTGTGCACTCAACTTCCAGAGTTAAACCCGTGTGTGGATTCAGCAGTCTGCAAACACTTTCTCTGCAGAGTCCCAAAACAGGCGTTTTCAGCCCTTTACCGGCATATGGAAGAAACAGCAGTAAGCACAGGGAAATATCTGCTTCTAAATCCAAAACGCAGCTATCTAACAGAACGGTTGTCAATGTGTGCACTCAACTTCCAGAGTTAAACCCGTGTGTGGATTCACAGTCTGCAAACACTTTCTCTGCAGAGTCCAAAAACAGGCGTTTTCAGCCCTTTACCGGCATATGGAAGAAACAGCAGTAAGCACAGGGAAATATCTGCTTCTAAATCCAAAACGCAGCTATCTAACAGAACGGTTGTCAATGTGTGCACTCAACTTCCAGAGGTAAATCCGTGTGTGGATTCAGCAGTCTGCAAACACTTTCTATGCAGAGTCCCAAAACAGGCGTTTTCAGCCCGTTACCGACATATGGAAGAAACAGCAGTAAGCACAGGGAAATATCTGCTTCTAAATCCAAAACGCAGCTATCTAACAGAACGGTTGTCAATGTGTGCACTCAACTTCCAGAGTTAAACCCGTGTGTGGATTCAGCAGTCTGCAAACACTTTCTCTGCAGAGTCCCAAAACAGGCGTTTTCAGCCCTTTACCGGCATATGGAAGAAACAGCAGTAAGAACAGGGAAATATCTGCTTCTAAATCCAAAACGCAGCTATCTAACAGAACGGTGGTCAATGTGTGCACTCAACTTCCAGAGTTAAACCCGTGTGTGGATTCAGCAGTCTGCAAACACTTTCTCTGCAGAGTCCCAAAACAGGCGTTTTCAGCCCTTTACCGGCATATGGAAGAAACAGCAGTAAGCACAGGGAAATATCTGCTTCTAAATCCAAAACGCAGCTATCTAACAGAACGGTTGTCAATGTGTGCACTCAACTTCCAGAGTTAAACCCGTGTGTGGATTCACAGTCTGCAAACACTTTCTCTGCAGAGTCCAAAAACAGGCGTTTTCAGCCCTTTACCGGCATATGGAAGAAACAGCAGTAAGCACAGGGAAATATCTGCTTCTAAATCCAAAACGCAGCTATCTAACAGAACGGTTGTCAATGTGTGCACTCAACTTCCAGAGGTAAATCCGTGTGTGGATTCAGCAGTCTGCAAACACTTTCTATGCAGAGTCCCAAAACAGGCGTTTTCAGCCCGTTACCGACATATGGAAGAAACAGCAGTAAGCACAGGGAAATATCTGCTTCTAAATCCAAAACGCAGCTATCTAACAGAACGGTTGTCAATGTGTGCACTCAACTTCCAGAGTTACACCCGTGTGTGGATTCACAGTCTCCAAACACTTTCTCTGCAGAGTCCCAAAACAGGCGTTTTCAGCCCTTTACCGGCATATGGAAGAAACAGCAGTAAGCACAGGGAAATATCTGCTTCTAAATCCTCTCTCTCAACAACAACAACGGAGGAGGAGGAAAAGAGAGAGATCTCTCTCAACAACAACAACGGAGGAGGAGGAAAAGAGAGAGAGAGTCTCTCTCAACAACAACAACGGAGGAGGAGGAAAAGAGAGAGACTCTCTCTCAACAACAACAACGGAGGAGGAGGAAAAGAGAGAGATCTAAATCCAAAACGCAGCTATCTAACAGAACGGTTGTCAATGTGTGCACTCAACTTCCAGAGTTAAACCCGTGCGTGGATTCAGCAGTCTGCAAACACTTTCTCTGCAGAGTCACAAAACAGGCGTTTTCAGCCCTTTACCGGCATATGGAAGAAACAGCAGTAAGCACAGGGAAATATCTGCTTCTAAATCCAAAACGCAGCTATATAACAGAACGGTTGTCAATGTGTGCACTCAACTTCCAGAGTTAAACCCGTGTGTGGATTCACAGTCTGCAAACACTTTCTCTGCAGAGTCCCAAAACAGGCGTTTTCAGCCCTTTACCGGCATATGGAAGAAACAGCAGTAAGCACAGGGAAATATCTGCTTCTAAATCCAAAACGCAGCTATCTAACAGAACGGTTGTCAATGTTTGCACTCAACTTCCAGAGGTAAATCCGTGTGTGGATTCAGCAGTCTGCAAACACTTTCTATGCAGAGTCCCAAAACAGGCGTTTTCAGCCCGTTACCGACATATGGAAGAAACAGCAGTAAGCACAGGGAAATATCTGCTTCTAAATCCAAAACGCAGCTATCTAACAGAACGGTTGTCAATGTGTGCACTCAACTTCCAGAGTTAAACCCGTGTGTGGATTCAGCAGTCTGCAAACACTTTCTCTGCAGAGTCCCAAAACAGGCGTTTTCAGCCCATTACCGGCATATGGAAGAAACAGCAGTAAGCACAGGGAAATATCTGCTTCAAAATCCAAAACGCAGCTATCTAACAGAACGGTTGTCAATGCGTGCACTCAACTTCCAGAGTTAAACCCGTGTGTGGATTCAGCAGTCTGCAAACACCTTCTCTGCAGGGTCCCAAAACAGGCGTTTTCAGCCCATTACCGGCATATGGAAGAAACAGCAGTAAGCACAGGGAAATATCTGCTTCTAAATCCAAAACGCAGCTATCTAACAGAACGGTTGTCAATGTGTGCACTCAACTTCCAGAGTTAAACCCGTGTGCGGATTCAGCAGTCTGCAAACACTTTCTGTGCAGTCCCAAAACAGGCGTTTTCCGCCCATTACCAGCATATGGAAGAAACAGCAGTAAGCACAGGGAAATATCTGCTTCTAAATCCAAAACGCAGCTATCTAACAGAACGGTTGTCAATGTGTGCACTCAACTTCCAGAGTTAAACCCGTGTGTGGATTCAGCAGTCAGCAAACACTTTCTCTGCAGAGTCCCAAAACAGGCGTTTTCAGCCCATTACCGGCATATGGAAGAAACAGCAGTAAGCACAGGGAAATATCTGCTTCTAAATCCAAAACGCAGCTATCTAACAGAACGGTTGTCAATGTGTGCACTCAACTTCCAGAGTTAAACCCGTGTGTGGATTCAGCAGTCTGCAAACACTTTCTCTGCAGAGTCCCAAACAGGCATTTTCAGCCCATTACCGGCATATGGAAGAAACAGCAGTAAGCACAGGGAAATATCTGCTTCTAAATCCAAAACGCAGCTATCTAACAGAACGGTTGTCAATGTGTGCACTCAACTTCCAGATTTAAACCCGTGTGTGGATTCAGCAGTGTGCAAGCACTTTCTCTGCATAAGACCAAAACAGGCGTTTTCAGCCCATTACCGGCATATGGAAGAAACAGCAGTAAGCACAGGGAAATATCTGCTTCTAAATCCAAAACGCAGCTATCTAACAGAACGGTGGTCAATGTGTGCACTCAACTTCCAGAGTTAAACCCGTGTGTGGATTCAGCAGTCTGCAAACACTTTCTCTGCAGAGTCCCAAAACAGGCGTTTTCAGCCCTTTACCGGCATATGGAAGAAACAGCAGTAAGAACAGGGAAATATCTGTTTCTAAATCCAAAACGCAGCTATCTAACAGAACGGTGGTCAATGTGTGCACTCAACTTCCAGAGTTAAACCCGTGTGTGGATTCAGCAGTCTGCAAACACTTTCTCTGCAGAGTCCCAAAACAGGCGTTTTCAGCCCTTTACCGGCATATGGAAGAAACAGCAGTAAGCACAGGGAAATATCTGCTTCTAAATCCAAAACGCAGCTATCTAACAGAACGGTTGTCAATGTGTGCACTCAACTTCCAGAGTTAAACCCGTGTGTGGATTCACAGTCTGCAAACACTTTCTCTGCAGAGTCCAAAAACAGGCGTTTTCAGCCCTTTACCGGCATATGGAAGAAACAGCAGTAAGCACAGGGAAATATCTGCTTCTAAATCCAAAACGCAGCTATCTAACAGAACGGTTGTCAATGTGTGCACTCAACTTCCAGAGGTAAATCCGTGTGTGGATTCAGCAGTCTGCAAACACTTTCTATGCAGAGTCCCAAAACAGGCGTTTTCAGCCCGTTACCGACATATGGAAGAAACAGCAGTAAGCACAGGGAAATATCTGCTTCTAAATCCAAAACGCAGCTATCTAACAGAACGGTTGTCAATGTGTGCACTCAACTTCCAGAGTTAAACCCGTGTGTGGATTCAGCAGTCTGCAAACACTTTCTCTGCAGAGTCCCAAAACAGGCGTTTTCAGCCCTTTACCGGCATATGGAAGAAACAGCAGTAAGAACAGGGAAATATCTGCTTCTAAATCCAAAACGCAGCTATCTAACAGAACGGTGGTCAATGTGTGCACTCAACTTCCAGAGTTAAACCCGTGTGTGGATTCAGCAGTCTGCAAACACTTTCTCTGCAGAGTCCCAAAACAGGCGTTTTCAGCCCTTTACCGGCATATGGAAGAAACAGCAGTAAGCACAGGGAAATATCTGCTTCTAAATCCAAAACGCAGCTATCTAACAGAACGGTTGTCAATGTGTGCACTCAACTTCCAGAGTTAAACCCGTGTGTGGATTCACAGTCTGCAAACACTTTCTCTGCAGAGTCCAAAAACAGGCGTTTTCAGCCCTTTACCGGCATATGGAAGAAACAGCAGTAAGCACAGGGAAATATCTGCTTCTAAATCCAAAACGCAGCTATCTAACAGAACGGTTGTCAATGTGTGCACTCAACTTCCAGAGGTAAATCCGTGTGTGGATTCAGCAGTCTGCAAACACTTTCTATGCAGAGTCCCAAAACAGGCGTTTTCAGCCCGTTACCGACATATGGAAGAAACAGCAGTAAGCACAGGGAAATATCTGCTTCTAAATCCAAAACGCAGCTATCTAACAGAACGGTTGTCAATGTGTGCACTCAACTTCCAGAGTTAAACCCGTGTGTGGATTCAGCAGTCTGCAAACACTTTCTCTGCAGAGTCCCAAAACAGGCGTTTTCAGCCCATTACCGGCATATGGAAGAAACAGCAGTAAGCACAGGGAAATATCTGCTTCTAAATCCAAAACGCAGCTATCTAACAGAACGGTTGTCAATGTGTGCACTCAACTTCCAGAGTTAAACCCGTGTGTGGATTCAGCAGTCTGCAAACACTTTCTCTGCAGAGTCCCAAAACAGGCGTTTTCAGCCCATTACCGGCATATGGAAGAAACAGCAGTAAGCACAGGGAAATATCTGCTTCTAAATCCAAAACGCAGCTATCTAACAGAACGGTTGTCAATGTGTGCACTCAACTTCCAGAGTTAAACCCGTGTGTGGATTCAGCAGTCTGCAAACACTTTCTCTGCAGAGTCCCAAAACAGGCGTTTTCAGCCCATTACCGGCATATGGAAGAAACTGCAGTAAGCAGAGGGAAATATCTGCTTCTAAATCCAAAACGCAGCTATCTAACAGAACGGTTGTCAATGTGTGCACTCAACTTCCAGAGTTAAACCCGTGTGTGGATTCAGCAGTCTGCAAACACTTTCTCTGCAGAGTCCCAAAACATGTGTTTTCAGCCCTTTACCGGCATATGGAAGAAACAGCAGTAAGCACAGGGAAATATCTGCTTCTAAATCCAAAACGCAGCTATCAAACAGTACGGTTGTCAATGTGTGCACTCAACTTCCAGAGTTACACCCGTGTGTGGATTCACAGTCTCCAAACACTTTCTCTGCAGAGTCCCAAAACAGGCGTTTTCAGCCCTTTACCGGCATATGGAAGAAACAGCAGTAAGCACAGGGAAATATCTGCTTCTAAATCCAAAACGCAGCTATCTCACAGAACGGTTGTCAATGTGTGCACTCAACTTCCAGAGTTAAACCCGTGTGTGGATTCAGCAGTCTGCAAACACTTTCTCTGCAGAGTCCCAAAACAGGCGTTTTCAGCACTTTACCGGCATATGGAAGAAACAGCAGTAAGAACAGGGAAATATCTGTTTCTAAATCCAAAACGCAGCTATCTAACAGAACGGTGGTCAATGTGTGCACTCAACTTCCAGAGTTAAACCCGTGTGTGGATTCAGCAGTCTGCAAACACTTTCTCTGCAGAGTCCCAAAACAGGCGTTTTCAGCCCTTTACCGGCATATGGAAGAAACAGCAGTAAGCACAGGGAAATATCTGCTTCTAAATCCAAAACGCAGCTATCTAACAGAACGGTTGTCAATGTGTGCACTCAACTTCCAGAGTTAAACCCGTGTGTGGATTCAGCAGTCTGCAAACACTTTCTCTGCAGAGTCCCAAAACAGTCGTTTTCATCCCGTTACCGGCATAGGGAAGAAACAGCAGTAAGCACAGGGAAATATCTGCTTCAAAATCCAAAACGCAGCTATCTAACAGAACGGTTGTCAATGCGTGCACTCAACTTCCAGAGTTAAACCCGTGTGTGGATTCAGCAGTCTGCAAACACCTTCTCTGCAGGGTCCCAAAACAGGCGTTTTCAGCCCATTACCGGCATATGGAAGAAACAGCAGTAAGCACAGGGAAATATCTGCTTCTAAATCCAAAACGCAGCTATCTAACAGAACGGTTGTCAATGTGTGCACTCAACTTCCAGAGTTAAACCCGTGTGTGGATTCAGCAGTCAGCAAACACTTTCTCTGCAGAGTCCCAAAACATGTGTTTTCAGCCCTTTACCGGCATATGGAAGAAACAGCAGTAAGCACAGGGAAATATCTGCTTCTAAATCCAAAACGCAGCTATCTAACAGTACGGTTGTCAATGTGTGCACTCAACTTCCAGAGTTACACCCGTGTGTGGATTCACAGTCTCCAAACACTTTCTCTGCAGAGTCCCAAAACAGGCGTTTTCAGCCCTTTACCGGCATATGGAAGAAACAGCAGTAAGCACAGGGAAATATCTGCTTCTAAATCCAAAACGCAGCTATCTAACAGAACGGTTGTCAATGTGTGCACTCAACTTCCAGAGTTAAACCCGTGTGTGGATTCAGCAGTCTGCAAACCCTTTCTCTGCAGAGTCCCAAAACAGGCGTTTTCAGCCCTTTACCGGCATATGGAAGAAACAGCAGTAAGCACAGGGAAATATCTGCTTCTAAATCCAAAACGCAGCTATCTAACAGAACGGTTGTCAATGTGTGCACTCAACTTCCAGAGTTAAACCCGTGCGTGGATTCAGCAGTCTGCAAACACTTTCTCTGCAGAGTCACAAAACAGGCGTTTTCAGCCCTTTACCGGCATATGGAAGAAACAGCAGTAAGCACAGGGAAATATCTGCTTCTAAATCCAAAACGCAGCTATATAACAGAACGGTTGTCAATGTGTGCACTCAACTTCCAGAGTTAAACCCGTGTGTGGATTCACAGTCTGCAAACACTTTCTCTGCAGAGTCCCAAAACAGGCGTTTTCAGCCCTTTACCGGCATATGGAAGAAACAGCAGTAAGCACAGGGAAATATCTGCTTCTAAATCCAAAACGCAGCTATCTAACAGAACGGTTGTCAATGTTTGCACTCAACTTCCAGAGGTAAATCCGTGTGTGGATTCAGCAGTCTGCAAACACTTTCTATGCAGAGTCCCAAAACAGGCGTTTTCAGCCCGTTACCGACATATGGAAGAAACAGCAGTAAGCACAGGGAAATATCTGCTTCTAAATTCAAAACGCAGCTATCTAACAGAACGGTTGTCAATGTGTGCACTCAACTTCCAGAGTTAAACCCGTGTGTGGATTCAGCAGTCTGCAAACACCTTCTCTGCAGGGTCCCAAAACAGGCGTTTTCAGCCCATTACCGGCATATGGAAGAAACAGCAGTAAGCACAGGGAAATATCTGCTTCTAAATCCAAAACGCAGCTATCTAACAGAACGGTTGTCAATGTGTGCACTCAACTTCCAGAGTTAAACCCGTGTGTGGATTCAGCAGTCTGCAAACACTTTCTCTGCAGTCCCAAAACAGGCGTTTTCCGCCCATTACCAGCATATGGAAGAAACAGCAGTAAGCACAGGGAAATATCTGCTTCTAAATCCAAAACGCAGCTATCTAACAGAACGGTTGTCAATGTGTGCACTCAACTTCCAGAGTTAAACCCGTGTGTGGATTCAGCAGTCAGCAAACACTTTCTCTGCAGAGTCCCAAAACAGGCGTTTTCAGCCCATTACCGGCATATGGAAGAAACAGCAGTAAGCACAGGGAAATATCTGCTTCTAAATCCAAAACGCAGCTATCTAACAGAACGGTTGTCAATGTGTGCACTCAACTTCCAGAGTTAAACCCGTGTGTGGATTCAGCAGTCTGCAAACACTTTCTCTGCAGAGTCCCAAACAGGCATTTTCAGCCCATTACCGGCATATGGAAGAAACAGCAGTAAGCACAGGGAAATATCTGCTTCTAAATCCAAAACGCAGCTATCTAACAGAAGGGTTGCCAATGTGTGCACTCAACTTCCAGATTTAAACCCGTGTGTGGATTCAGCAGTGTGCAAGCACTTTCTCTGCATAAGACCAAAACAGGCGTTTTCAGCCCATTACCGGCATATGGAAGAAACAGCAGTAAGCACAGGGAAATATCTGCTTCTAAATCCAAAACGCAGCTATCTAACAGAACGGTTGTCAATGTGTGCACTCAACTTCCAGAGTTAAACCCGTGTGTGGATTCAGCAGTCTGCAAACACTTTCTCTGCAGAGTCCCAAAACAGGCGTTTTCAGCCCATTACCGGCATATGGAAGAAACAGCAGTAAGCACAGGGAAATATCTGCTTCTAAATCCAAAACGCAGCTATCTAACAGAACGGTTGTCAATGTGTGCACTCAACTTCCAGAGTTAAACCCGTGTGCGGATTCAGCAGTCTGCAAACACTTTCTGTGCAGTCCCAAAACAGGCGTTTTCCGCCCATTACCAGCATATGGAAGAAACAGCAGTAAGCACAGGGAAATATCTGCTTCTAAATCCAAAACGCAGCTATCTAACAGAACGGTTGTCAATGTGTGCACTCAACTTCCAGAGTTAAACCCGTGTGTGGATTCAGCAGTCAGCAAACACTTTCTCTGCAGAGTCCCAAAACAGGCGTTTTCAGCCCATTACCGGCATATGGAAGAAACAGCAGTAAGCACAGGGAAATATCTGCTTCTAAATCCAAAACGCAGCTATCTAACAGAACGGTTGTCAATGTGTGCACTCAACTTCCAGAGTTAAACCCGTGTGTGGATTCAGCAGTCTGCAAACACTTTCTCTGCAGAGTCCCAAACAGGCATTTTCAGCCCATTACCGGCATATGGAAGAAACAGCAGTAAGCACAGGGAAATATCTGCTTCTAAATCCAAAACGCAGCTATCTAACAGAACGGTTGTCAATGTGTGCACTCAACTTCCAGATTTAAACCCGTGTGTGGATTCAGCAGTGTGCAAGCACTTTCTCTGCATAAGACCAAAACAGGCGTTTTCAGCCCATTACCGGCATATGGAAGAAACAGCAGTAAGCACAGGGAAATATCTGCTTCTAAATCCAAAACGCAGCTATCTAACAGAACGGTTGTCAATGTGTGCACTCAACTTCCAGAGTTAAACCCGTGTGTGGATTCAGCAGTCTGCAAACACTTTCTCTGCAGAGTCCCAAAACAGGCGTTTTCAGCCCATTACCGGCATATGGAAGAAACTGCAGTAAGCAGAGGGAAATATCTGCTTCTAAATCCAAAACGCAGCTATCTAACAGAACGGTTGTCAATGTGTGCACTCAACTTCCAGAGTTAAACCCGTGTGTGGATTCAGCAGTCTGCAAACACTTTCTCTGCAGAGTCCCAAAACATGTGTTTTCAGCCCTTTACCGGCATATGGAAGAAACAGCAGTAAGCACAGGGAAATATCTGCTTCTAAATCCAAAACGCAGCTATCTAACAGAACGGTTGTCAATGTGTGCACTCAACTTCCAGAGTTACACCCGTGTGTGGATTCACAGTCTCCAAACACTTTCTCTGCAGAGTCCCAAAACAGGCGTTTTCAGCCCTTTACCGGCATATGGAAGAAACAGCAGTAAGCACAGGGAAATATCTGCTTCTAAATCCAAAACGCAGCTATCTAACAGAACGGTTGTCAATGTGTGCACTCAACTTCCAGAGTTAAACCCGTGTGTGGATTCAGCAGTCTGCAAACACTTTCTCTGCAGAGTCCCAAAACAGGCGTTTTCAGCACTTTACCGGCATATGGAAGAAACAGCAGTAAGAACAGGGAAATATCTGTTTCTAAATCCAAAACGCAGCTATCTAACAGAACGGTGGTCAATGTGTGCACTCAACTTCCAGAGTTAAACCCGTGTGTGGATTCAGCAGTCTGCAAACACTTTCTCTGCAGAGTCCCAAAACAGGCGTTTTCAGCCCTTTACCGGCATATGGAAGAAACAGCAGTAAGCACAGGGAAATATCTGCTTCTAAATCCAAAACGCAGCTATCTAACAGAACGGTTGTCAATGTGTGCACTCAACTTCCAGAGTTAAACCCGTGTGTGGATTCAGCAGTCTGCAAACACTTTCTCTGCAGAGTCCCAAAACATGTGTTTTCAGCCCTTTACCGGCATATGGAAGAAACAGCAGTAAGCACAGGGAAATATCTGCTTCTAAATCCAAAACGCAGCTATCAAACAGTACGGTTGTCAATGTGTGCACTCAACTTCCAGAGTTACACCCGTGTGTGGATTCACAGTCTCCAAACACTTTCTCTGCAGAGTCCCAAAACAGGCGTTTTCAGCCCTTTACCGGCATATGGAAGAAACAGCAGTAAGCACAGGGAAATATCTGCTTCTAAATCCAAAACGCAGCTATCTAACAGAACGGTTGTCAATGTGTGCACTCAACTTCCAGAGTTAAACCCGTGTGTGGATTCAGCAGTCTGCAAACACTTTCTCTGCAGAGTCCCAAAACAGGCGTTTTCAGCACTTTACCGGCATATGGAAGAAACAGCAGTAAGAACAGGGAAATATCTGTTTCTAAATCCAAAACGCAGCTATCTAACAGAACGGTGGTCAATGTGTGCACTCAACTTCCAGAGTTAAACCCGTGTGTGGATTCAGCAGTCTGCAAACACTTTCTCTGCAGAGTCCCAAAACAGGCGTTTTCAGCCCTTTACCGGCATATGGAAGAAACAGCAGTAAGCACAGGGAAATATCTGCTTCTAAATCCAAAACGCAGCTATCTAACAGAACGGTTGTCAATGTGTGCACTCAACTTCCAGAGTTAAACCCGTGTGTGGATTCAGCAGTCTGCAAACACTTTCTCTGCAGAGTCCCAAAACAGTCGTTTTCATCCCGTTACCGGCATAGGGAAGAAACAGCAGTAAGCACAGGGAAATATCTGCTTCAAAATCCAAAACGCAGCTATCTAACAGAACGGTTGTCAATGCGTGCACTCAACTTCCAGAGTTAAACCCGTGTGTGGATTCAGCAGTCTGCAAACACCTTCTCTGCAGGGTCCCAAAACAGGCGTTTTCAGCCCATTACCGGCATATGGAAGAAACAGCAGTAAGCACAGGGAAATATCTGCTTCTAAATCCAAAACGCAGCTATCTAACAGAACGGTTGTCAATGTGTGCACTCAACTTCCAGAGTTAAACCCGTGTGCGGATTCAGCAGTCTGCAAACACTTTCTGTGCAGTCCCAAAACAGGCGTTTTCTGCCCATTACCAGCATATGGAAGAAACAGCAGTAAGCACAGGAAATATCTGCTTCTAAATCCAAAACGCAGCTATCTAACAGAACGGTTGTCAATGTGTGCACTCAACTTCCAGAGTTAAACCCGTGTGTGGATTCAGCAGTCAGCAAACACTTTCTCTGCAGAGTCCCAAAACAGGCGTTTTCAGCCCATTACCGGCATATGGAAGAAACAGCAGTAAGCACAGGGAAATATCTGCTTCTAAATCCAAAACGCAGCTATCTAACAGAACGGTTGTCAATGTGTGCACTCAACTTCCAGAGTTAAACCCGTGTGTGGATTCAGCAGTCTGCAAACACTTTCTCTGCAGAGTCCCAAACAGGCATTTTCAGCCCATTACCGGCATATGGAAGAAACAGCAGTAAGCACAGGGAAATATCTGCTTCTAAATCCAAAACGCAGCTATCTAACAGAACGGTTGTCAATGTGTGCACTCAACTTCCAGATTTAAACCCGTTTGCGGATTCAGCAGTGTGCAAGCACTTTCTCTGCATAAGACCAAAACAGGCGTTTTCAGCCCATTACCGGCATATGGAAGAAACAGCAGTAAGCACAGGGAAATATCTGCTTCTAAATCCAAAACGCAGCTATCTAACAGAACGGTTGTCAATGTGTGCACTCAACTTCCAGAGTTAAACCCGTGTGTGGATTCAGCAGTCTGCAAACACTTTCTCTGCAGAGTCCCAAAACAGGCGTTTTCAGCCCGTTACCGGCATATGGAAGAAACTGCAGTAAGCAGAGGGAAATATCTGCTTCTAAATCCAAAACGCAGCTATCTAACAGAACGGTTGTCAATGTGTGCACTCAACTTCCAGAGTTAAACCCGTGTGTGGATTCAGCAGTCTGCAAACACTTTCTCTGCAGAGTCCCAAAACATGTGTTTTCAGCCCTTTACCGGCATATGGAAGAAACAGCAGTAAGCACAGGGAAATATCTGCTTCTAAATCCAAAACGCAGCTATCTAACAGAACGGTTGTCAATGTGTGCACTCAACTTCCAGATTTAAACCCGTGTGTGGATTCAGCAGTGAGCAAGCACTTTCTCTGCATAAGACCAAAACAGGCGTTTTCAGCCCTTTACCGGCATATGGAAGAAACAGCAGTAAGCACAGGGAAATATCTGCTTCTAAATCCAAAACGCAGCTATCTAACAGAACGGTTGTCAATGTGTGCACTCAACTTCCAGAGTTAAACCCGTGCGTGGATTCAGCAGTCTGCAAACACTTTCTCTGCAGAGTCACAAAACAGGCGTTTTCAGCCCTTTACCGGCATATGGAAGAAACAGCAGTAAGCACAGGGAAATATCTGCTTCTAAATCCAAAACGCAGCTATATAACAGAACGGTTGTCAATGTGTGCACTCAACTTCCAGAGTTAAACCCGTGTGTGGATTCACAGTCTGCAAACACTTTCTCTGCAGAATCCCAAAACAGGCGTTTTCAGCCCTTTACCGGCATATGGAAGAAACAGCAGTAAGCACAGGGAAATATCTGCTTCTAAATCCAAAACGCAGCTATCTAACAGAACGGTTGTCAATGTTTGCACTCAACTTCCAGAGGTAAATCCGTGTGTGGATTCAGCAGTCTGCAAACACTTTCTCTGCAGAGTCCCAAAACAGGCGTTTTCAGCCCGTTACCGGCATATGGAAGAAACAGCAGTAAGCACAGGGAAATATCTGCTTCTAAATCCAAAACGCAGCTATCTAACAGAACGGTTGTCAATGTGTGCACTCAACTTCCAGAGTTAAACCCGTGTGTGGATTCAGCAGTCTGCAAACACTTTCTCTGCAGAGTCCCAAAACAGGCGTTTTCAGCCCATTACCGGCATATGGAAGAAACAGCAGTAAGCACAGGGAAATATCTGCTTCAAAATCCAAAACGCAGCTATCTAACAGAACGGTTGTCAATGCGTGCACTCAACTTCCAGAGTTAAACCCGTGTGTGGATTCAGCAGTCTGCAAACACCTTCTCTGCAGGGTCCCAAAACAGGCGTTTTCAGCCCATTACCGGCATATGGAAGAAACAGCAGTAAGCACAGGGAAATATCTGCTTCTAAATCCAAAACGCAGCTATCTAACAGAACGGTTGTCAATGTGTGCACTCAACTTCCAGAGTTAAACCCGTGTGCGGATTCAGCAGTCTGCAAACACTTTCTGTGCAGTCCCAAAACAGGCGTTTTCCGCCCATTACCAGCATATGGAAGAAACAGCAGTAAGCACAGGGAAATATCTGCTTCTAAATCCAAAACGCAGCTATCTAACAGAACGGTTGTCAATGAGTGCACTCAACTTCCAGAGTTAAACCCGTGTGTGGATTCAGCAGTCAGCAAACACTTTCTCTGCAGAGTCCCAAAACAGGCGTTTTCAGCCCATTACCGGCATATGGAAGAAACAGCAGTAAGCACAGGGAAATATCTGCTTCTAAATCCAAAACGCAGCTATCTAACAGAACGGTTGTCAATGTGTGCACTCAACTTCCAGAGTTAAACCCGTGTGTGGATTCAGCAGTCTGCAAACACTTTCTCTGCAGAGTCCCAAACAGGCATTTTCAGCCCATTACCGGCATATGGAAGAAACAGCAGTAAGCACAGGGAAATATCTGCTTCTAAATCCAAAACGCAGCTATCTAACAGAACGGTTGTCAATGTGTGCACTCAACTTCCAGATTTAAACCCGTGTGTGGATTCAGCAGTGTGCAAGCACTTTCTCTGCATAAGACCAAAACAGGCGTTTTCAGCCCATTACCGGCATATGGAAGAAACAGCAGTAAGCACAGGGAAATATCTGCTTCTAAATCCAAAACGCAGCTATCTAACAGAACGGTTGTCAATGTGTGCACTCAACTTCCAGAGTTAAACCCGTGTGTGGATTCAGCAGTCTGCAAACACTTTCTCTGCAGAGTCCCAAAACAGGCGTTTTCAACCCATTACCGGCATATGGAAGAAACAGCAGTAAGCACAGGGAAATATCTGCTTCTAAATCCAAAACGCAGCTATCTAACAGAAAGGTTGTCAATGTGTGCACTCAACTTCCAGAGTTAAACCCGTGTGCGGATTCAGCAGTCTGCAAACACTTTCTGTGCAGTCCCAAAACAGGCGTTTTCCGCCCATTACCAGCATATGGAAGAAACAGCAGTAAGCACAGGGAAATATCTGCTTCTAAATCCAAAACGCAGCTATCTAACAGAACGGTTGTCAATGTGTGCACTCAACTTCCAGAGTTAAACCCGTGTGTGGATTCAGCAGTCAGCAAACACTTTCTCTGCAGAGTCCCAAAACAGGCGTTTTCAGCCCATTACCGGCATATGGAAGAATCAGCAGTAAGCACAGGGAAATATCTGCTTCTAAATCCAAAACGCAGCTATCTAACAGAACGGTGGTCACTGTGTGCACTCAACTTCCAGAGTTAAACCCGTGTGTGGATTCAGCAGTCTGCAAACACTTTCTCTGCAGAGTCCCAAACAGGCATTTTCAGCCCATTACCGGCATATGGAAGAAACAGCAGTAAGCACAGGGAAATATCTGCTTCTAAATCCAAAACGCAGCTATCTAACAGAACGGTTGTCAATGTGTGCACTCAACTTCCAGATTTAAACCCGTGTGTGGATTCAGCAGTGTGCAAGCACTTTCTCTGCATAAGACCAAAACAGGCGTTTTCAGCCCATTACCGGCATATGGAAGAAACAGCAGTAAGCACAGGGAAATATCTGCTTCTAAATCCAAAACGCAGCTATCTAACAGAACGGTTGTCAATGTGTGCACTCAACTTCCAGAGTTAAACCCGTGTGTGGATTCAGCAGTCTGCAAACACTTTCTCTGCAGAGTCCCAAAACAGGCGTTTTCAGCCCATTACCGGCATATGGAAGAAACTGCAGTAAGCAGAGGGAAATATCTGCTTCTAAATCCAAAACGCAGCTATCTAACAGAACGGTTGTCAATGTGTGCACTCAACTTCCAGAGTTAAACCCGTGTGTGGATTCAGCAGTCTGCAAACACTTTCTCTGCAGAGTCCCAAAACATGTGTTTTCAGCCCTTTACCGGCATATGGAAGAAACAGCAGTAAGCACAGGGAAATATCTGCTTCTAAATCCAAAACGCAGCTATCTAACAGAACGGTTGTCAATGTGTGCACTCAACTTCCAGAGTTAAACCCGTGTGTGGATTCAGCAGTCTGCAAACACTTTCTCTGCAGAGTCCCAAAACATGTGTTTTCAGCCCTTTACCGGCATATGGAAGAAACAGCAGTAAGCACAGGGAAATATCTGTTTCTAAATCCAAAACGCAGCTATCTAACAGAACGGTGGTCAATGTGTGCACTCAACTTCCAGAGTTAAACCCGTGTGTGGATTCAGCAGTCTGCAAACACTTTCTCTGCAGAGTCCCAAAACAGGCGTTTTCAGCCCTTTACCGGCATATGGAAGAAACAGCAGTAAGCACAGGGAAATATCTGCTTCTAAATCCAAAACGCAGCTATCTAACAGAACGGTTGTCAATGTGTGCACTCAACTTCCAGAGTTAAACCCGTGTGTGGATTCACAGTCTGCAAACACTTTCTCTGCAGAGTCCAAAAACAGGCGTTTTCAGCCCTTTACCGGCATATGGAAGAAACAGCAGTAAGCACAGGGAAATATCTGCTTCTAAATCCAAAACGCAGCTATCTAACAGAACGGTTGTCAATGTGTGCACTCAACTTCCAGAGGTAAATCCGTGTGTGGGATTCAGCAGTCTGCAAACACTTTCTATGCAGAGTCCCAAAACAGGCGTTTTCAGCCCGTTACCGACATATGGAAGAAACAGCAGTAAGCACAGGGAAATATCTGCTTCTAAATCCAAAACGCAGCTATCTAACAGAACGGTTGTCAATGTGTGCACTCAACTTCCAGAGTTAAACCCGTGTGTGGATTCAGCAGTCTGCAAACACTTTCTCTGCAGAGTCCCAAAACAGGCGTTTTCAGCCCATTACCGGCATATGGAAGAAACAGCAGTAAGCACAGGGAAATATCTGCTTCTAAATCCAAAACGCAGCTATCTAACAGAACGGTTGTCAATGTGTGCACTCAACTTCCAGAGTTAAACCCGTGTGTGGATTCAGCAGTCTGCAAACACTTTCTCTGCAGAGTCCCAAAACAGGCGTTTTCAGCCCATTACCGGCATATGGAAGAAACTGCAGTAAGCAGAGGGAAATATCTGCTTCTAAATCCAAAACGCAGCAATCTAACCGAACGGTTGTCAATGTGTGCACTCAACTTCCAGAGTTAAACCCGTGTGTGGATTCAGCAGTCTGCAAACACTTTCTCTGCAGAGTCCCAAAACAGGCGTTTTCAGCCCTTTACCGGCATATGGAAGAAACAGCAATAAGCACAGGGAAATATCTGCTTCTAAATCCAAAACGCAGCTATATAACAGAACGGTTGTCAATGTGTGCACTCAACTTCCAGAGTTAAACCCGTGTGTGGATTCACAGTCTGCAAACAGTTTCTCTGCAGAGTCCCAAAACAGGCGTTTTCAGCCCATTACCGGCATATGGAAGAAACAACAGTAAGCACAAGGAAATATCTGCTTCTAAATCCAAAACGCAGCTATCTAACAGAACGGTTGTCAATGTGTGCACTCATCTTCCAGAGATAAACCCGTGTGTGGATTCGGCAGTCTGCAAACACTTTCTCTGCAGAGTCCCAAAACAGGCGTTTTCAACCCATTACCGGCATATGGAAGAAACAGCAGTAAGAACAGGGAAATATCTGCTTCTAAATCCAAAACGCAGCTATCTAACAGAACGGTGGTCAATGTGTGCACTCAACTTCCAGAGTTAAACCCGTGTGTGGATTCAGCAGTCTGCAAACACTTTCTCTGCAGAGTCCCAAAACAGGCGTTTTCAGCCCATTACCGGCATATGGAAGAAACAGCAGTAAGCACAGGGAAATATCTGCTTCTAAATCCAAAACGCAGCTATCTAACAGAACGGTTGTCAATGTGTGCACTCAATTTCCAGAGTTAAACCCGTGTGTGGATTCAGCAGTCTGCAAACCCTTTCTCTGCAGAGTCCCAAAACAGGCGTTTTCAGCCCATTACCGGCATATGGAAGAAACTGCACTAAGCAGAGGGAAATATCTGCTTCTAAATCCAAAACGCAGCTATCTAACCGAACGGTTGTCAATGTGTGCACTCAACTTCCAGAGTTAAAACCCGTGTGTGGATTCACAGTCTGCAAACACTTTCTCTGCAGAGTCCCAAAACAGGCGTTTTCAGCCCTTTACCGGCATATGGAAGAAACAGCAGTAAGCACAGGGAAATATCTGCTTCTAAATCCAAAACGCAGCTATCTAACAGAACGGTTGTCAATGTGTGCACTCAACTTCCAGAGGTAAATCCGTGTGTGGATTCAGCAGTCTGCAAACACTTTCTATGCAGAGTCCCAAAACAGGCGTTTTCAGCCCGTTACCGACATATGGAAGAAACAGCAGTAAGCACAGGGAAATATCTGCTTCTAAATCCAAAACGCAGCTATCTAACAGAACGGTGGTCAATGTGTGCACTCAACTTCCAGAGTTAAACCCGTGTGTGGATTCAGCAGTCTGCAAACACTTTCTCTGCAGAGTCCCAAAACAGGCGTTTTCAGCCCATTACCGGCATATGGAAGAAACAGCAATAAGCACAGGGAAATATCTGCTTCTAAATCCAAAACGCAGCTATCTAACAGAACGGTTGTCAATGTGTGCACTCAACTTCCAGAGTTAAACCCGTGTGTGGATTCAGCAGTCTGCAAACACTTTCTCTGCAGAGTCCCAAAACAGGCGTTTTCAGCCCATTACCGGCATATGTAAGAAACTGCAGTAAGCACCGGGAAATATCTGCTTCTAAATCCAAAACGCAGCTATCTAACCGAACGGTTGTCAATGTGTGCACTCAACTTCCAGAGTTAAAACCCGTGTGCGTTTTCACAGTCTGCAAACACTTTCTGTGCAGAGTCCCAAAACAGGCGTTTTCAGCCCATTTCCAGCATATGGAAGAAACAGCAGTAAGCACAGGGAAATATCTGCTTCTAAAAACAAACGCAGCTATCTAACAGAACGGTTGTCAATGTGTGCACTCAAGTTCCAGAGGTAAATCCGTGTGTGGATTCAGCAGTCTGCAAACACTTTCTCTGCAGAGTCCCAAAACAGGCGTTTTCAGCCCTTTACCGGCATATGGAAGAAACAGCAGTAAGCACAGGGAAATATCTGCTTCTAAATCCAAAACGCAGCTATATAACAGAACGGTTGTCAATGTGTGCACTCAACTTCCAGAGTTAAACCCGTGTGTGGATTCAGCAGTCTGCAAACACTTTCTCTGCAGAGTCCCAAAACAGGCGTTTTCAGCCCGTTACCGGCATATGGAAGAAACAGCAGTAAGCACAGGGAAATATCTGCTTCTAAATCCAAAACGCAGCTATCTAACAGAACGGTTGTCAATGTGTGCACTCAACTTCCGGAGTTAAACCCGTGTGCGGATTCAGCAGTCTGCAAACCCTTTCTCTGCAGAGTCCCAAAACAGGCGTTTTCCGCCCATTACCAGCATATGGAAGAAACAGCAGTAAGCACAGGGAAATATCTGCTTCTAAATACAAAACGCAGCTATCTAACAGAACGGTTGTCAATGTGTGCACTCAACTTCCAGAGTTAAACCCGTGTGTGGATTCAGCAGTCTGCAAACACTTTCTCTGCAGAGTCCCAAAACAGGCGTTTTCAGCCCTTTACCGGCATATGGAAGAAACAGCAGTAAGCACAGGGAAATATCTGCTTCTAAATCCAAAATGCAGTTATCTAACAGAACGGTTGTCAATGTGTGCACTCAACTTCCAGAGTTAAACCCGTGTGTGGATTCAGCAGTCTGCAAACACTTTCTCTGCAGAGTCCCAAAACAGGCGTTTTCAGCCCTTTACCGGCATATGGAAGAAACAGCAGTAAGCACAGGGAAATATCTGCTTCTAAATCCAAAACGCAGCTATCTAACAGAACGGTTGTCAATGTGTGCACTCAACTTCCAGAGTTAAACCCGTGCGTGGATTCAGCAGTCTGCAAACACTTTCTCTGCAGAGTCACAAAACAGGCGTTTTCAGCCCTTTACCGGCATATGGAAGAAACAGCAGTAAGCACAGGGAAATATCTGCTTCTAAATCCAAAACGCAGCTATATAACAGAACGGTTGTCAATGTGTGCACTCAACTTCCAGAGTTAAACCCGTGTGTGGATTCACAGTCTGCAAACACTTTCTCTGCAGAGTCCCAAAACAGGCGTTTTCAGCCCTTTACCGGCATATGGAAGAAACAGCAGTAAGCACAGGGAAATATCTGCTTCTAAATCCAAAACGCAGCTATATAACAGAACGGTTGTCAATGTGTGCACTCAACTTCCAGAGTTAAACCCGTGTGTGGATTCACAGTCTGCAAACACTTTCTCTGCAGAGTCCCAAAACAGGCGTTTTCAGCCCTTTACCGGCATATGGAAGAAACAGCAGTAAGCACAGGGAAATATCTGCTTCTAAATCCAAAACGCAGCTATCTAACAGAACGGTTGTCAATGTTTGCACTCAACTTCCAGAGGTAAATCCGTGTGTGGATTCAGCAGTCTGCAAACACTTTCTATGCAGAGTCCCAAAACAGGCGTTTTCAGCCCGTTACCGACATATGGAAGAAACAGCAGTAAGCACAGGGAAATATCTGCTTCTAAATCCAAAACGCAGCTATCTAACAGAACGGTTGTCAATGTGTGCACTCAACTTCCAGAGTTAAACCCGTGTGTGGATTCAGCAGTCTGCAAACACTTTCTCTGCAGAGTCCCAAAACAGGCGTTTTCAGCCCATTACCGGCATATGGAAGAAACAGCAGTAAGCACAGGGAAATATCTGCTTCAAAATCCAAAACGCAGCTATCTAACAGAACGGTTGTCAATGCGTGCACTCAACTTCCAGAGTTAAACCCGTGTGTGGATTCAGCAGTCTGCAAACACCTTCTCTGCAGGGTCCCAAAACAGGCGTTTTCAGCCCATTACCGGCATATGGAAGAAACAGCAGTAAGCACAGGGAAATATCTGCTTCTAAATCCAAAACGCAGCTATCTAACAGAACGGTTGTCAATGTGTGCACTCAACTTCCAGAGTTAAACCCGTGTGCGGATTCAGCAGTCTGCAAACACTTTCTGTGCAGTCCCAAAACAGGCGTTTTCCGCCCATTACCAGCATATGGAAGAAACAGCAGTAAGCACAGGGAAATATCTGCTTCTAAATCCAAAACGCAGCTATCTAACAGAACGGTTGTCAATGTGTGCACTCAACTTCCAGAGTTAAACCCGTGTGTGGATTCAGCAGTCAGCAAACACTTTCTCTGCAGAGTCCCAAAACAGGCGTTTTCAGCCCATTACCGGCATATGGAAGAAACAGCAGTAAGCACAGGGAAATATCTGCTTCTAAATCCAAAACGCAGATATCTAACAGAACGGTTGTCAATGTGTGCACTCAACTTCCAGAGTTAAACCCGTGTGTGGATTCAGCAGTCTGCAAACACTTTCTCTGCAGAGTCCCAAACAGGCATTTTCAGCCCATTACCGGCATATGGAAGAAACAGCAGTAAGCACAGGGAAATATCTGCTTCTAAATCCAAAACGCAGCTATCTAACAGAACGGTTGTCAATGTGTGCACTCAACTTCCAGATTTAAACCCGTGTGTGGATTCAGCAGTGTGCAAGCACTTTCTCTGCATAAGACCAAAACAGGCGTTTTCAGCCCATTACCGGCATATGGAAGAAACAGCAGTAAGCACAGGGAAATATCTGCTTCTAAATCCAAAACGCAGCTATCTAACAGAACGGTTGTCAATGTGTGCACTCAACTTCCAGAGTTAAACCCGTGTGTGGATTCAGCAGTCTGCAAACACTTTCTCTGCAGAGTCCCAAAACAGGCGTTTTCAGCCCATTACCGGCATATGGAAGAAACAGCAGTAAGCACAGGGAAATATCTGCTTCTAAATCCAAAACGCAGCTATCTAACAGAACGGTTGTCAATGTGTGCACTCAACTTCCAGAGTTAAACCCGTGTGCGGATTCAGCAGTCTGCAAACACTTTCTGTGCAGTCCCAAAACAGGCGTTTTCCGCCCATTACCAGCATATGGAAGAAACAGCAGTAAGCACAGGGAAATATCTGCTTCTAAATCCAAAACGCAGCTATCTAACAGAACGGTTGTCAATGTGTGCACTCAACTTCCAGAGTTAAACCCGTGTGTGGATTCAGCAGTCAGCAAACACTTTCTCTGCAGAGTCCCAAAACAGGCGTTTTCAGCCCATTACCGGCATATGGAAGAAACAGCAGTAAGCACAGGGAAATATCTGCTTCTAAATCCAAAACGCAGCTATCTAACAGAACGGTTGTCAATGTGTGCACTCAACTTCCAGAGTTAAACCCGTGTGTGGATTCAGCAGTCTGCAAACACTTTCTCTGCAGAGTCCCAAACAGGCATTTTCAGCCCATTACCGGCATATGGAAGAAACAGCAGTAAGCACAGGGAAATATCTGCTTCTAAATCCAAAACGCAGCTATCTAACAGAACGGTTGTCAATGTGTGCACTCAACTTCCAGATTTAAACCCGTGTGTGGATTCAGCAGTGTGCAAGCACTTTCTCTGCATAAGACCAAAACAGGCGTTTTCAGCCCATTACCGGCATATGGAAGAAACAGCAGTAAGCACAGGGAAATATCTGCTTCTAAATCCAAAACGCAGCTATCTAACAGAACGGTTGTCAATGTGTGCACTCAACTTCCAGAGTTAAACCCGTGTGTGGATTCAGCAGTCTGCAAACACTTTCTCTGCAGAGTCCCAAAACAGGCGTTTTCAGCCCATTACCGGCATATGGAAGAAACTGCAGTAAGCAGAGGGAAATATCTGCTTCTAAATCCAAAACGCAGCTATCTAACAGAACGGTTGTCAATGTGTGCACTCAACTTCCAGAGTTAAACCCGTGTGTGGATTCAGCAGTCTGCAAACACTTTCTCTGCAGAGTCCCAAAACATGTGTTTTCAGCCCTTTACCGGCATATGGAAGAAACAGCAGTAAGCACAGGGAAATATCTGCTTCTAAATCCAAAACGCAGCTATCAAACAGTACGGTTGTCAATGTGTGCACTCAACTTCCAGAGTTACACCCGTGTGTGGATTCACAGTCTCCAAACACTTTCTCTGCAGAGTCCCAAAACAGGCGTTTTCAGCCCTTTACCGGCATATGGAAGAAACAGCAGTAAGCACAGGGAAATATCTGCTTCTAAATCCAAAACGCAGCTATCTAACAGAACGGTTGTCAATGTGTGCACTCAACTTCCAGAGTTAAACCCGTGTGTGGAGTCAGCAGTCTGCAAACACTTTCTCTGCAGAGTCCCAAAACAGGCGTTTTCAGCACTTTACCGGCATATGGAAGAAACAGCAGTAAGAACAGGGAAATATCTGTTTCTAAATCCAAAACGCAGCTATCTAACAGAACGGTGGTCAATGTGTGCACTCAACTTCCAGAGTTAAACCCGTGTGTGGATTCAGCAGTCTGCAAACACTTTCTCTGCAGAGTCCCAAAACAGGCGTTTTCAGCCCTTTACCGGCATATGGAAGAAACAGCAGTAAGCACAGGGAAATATCTGCTTCTAAATCCAAAACGCAGCTATATAACAGAACGGTTGTCAATGTGTGCACTCAACTTCCAGAGTTAAACCCGTGTGTGGATTCACAGTCTGCAAACACTTTCTCTGCAGAGTCCAAAAACAGGCGTTTTCAGCCCTTTACCAGCATATGGAAGAAACAGCAGTAAGCACAGGGAAATATCTGCTTCTAAATCCAAAACGCAGCTATCTAACAGAACGGTTGTCAATGTGTGCACTCAATTTCCAGAGTTAAACCCGTGTGTGGATTCAGCAGTCTGCAAACCCTTTCTCTGCAGAGTCCCAAAACAGGCGTTTTCAGCCCATTACCGGCATATGGAAGAAACTGCACTAAGCAGAGGGAAATATCTGCTTCTAAATCCAAAACGCAGCTATCTAACCGAACGGTTGTCAATGTGTGCACTCAACTTCCAGAGTTAAAACCCGTGTGTGGATTCACAGTCTGCAAACACTTTCTCTGCAGAGTCCCAAAACAGGCGTTTTCAGCCCTTTACCGGCATATGGAAGAAACAGCAGTAAGCACAGGGAAATATCTGCTTCTAAATCCAAAACGCAGCTATCTAACAGAACGGTTGTCAATGTGTGCACTCAACTTCCAGAGGTAAATCCGTGTGTGGATTCAGCAGTCTGCAAACACTTTCTCTGCAGAGTCCCAAAACAGGCGTTTTCAGCCCGTTACCGACATATGGAAGAAACAGCAGTAAGCACAGGGAAATATCTGCTTCTAAATCCAAAACGCAGCTATCTAACAGAACGGTTGTCAATGTGTGCACTCAACTTCCAGAGTTAAACCCGTGTGTGGATTCAGCAGTCTGCAAACACTTTCTCTGCAGAGTCCCAAAACAGGCGTTTTCAGCCCATTACCGGCATATGGAAGAAACAGCAGTAAGCACAGGGAAATATCTGCTTCTAAATCCAAAACGCAGCTATCTAACAGAACGGTTGTCAATGTGTGCACTCAACTTCCAGAGTTAAACCCGTGTGTGGATTCAGCAGTCTGCAAACACTTTCTCTGCAGAGTCCCAAAACAGGCGTTTTCAGCCCATTACCGGCATATGGAAGAAACTGCAGTAAGCACCGGGAAATATCTGCTTCTAAATCCAAAACGCAGCTATCTAACCGAACGGTTGTCAATGTGTGCACTCAACTTCCAGAGTTAAAACCCGTGTGCGGTTTCACAGTCTGCAAACACTTTCTGTGCAGAGTCCCAAAACAGGCGTTTTCAGCCCATTTCCAGCATATGGAAGAAACAGCAGTAAGCACAGGGAAATATCTGCTTCTAAAAACAAACGCAGCTATCTAACAGAACGGTTGTCAATGTGTGCACTCAACTTCCAGAGGTAAATCCGTGTGTGGATTCAGCAGTCTGCAAACACTTTCTCTGCAGAGTCCCAAAACAGGCGTTTTCAGCCCGTTACCGGCATATGGAAGAAACAGCAGTAAGCACAGGGAAATATCTGCTTCTAAATCCAAAACGCAGCTATCTAACAGAACGGTTGTCAATGTGTGCACTCAACTTCCAGAGTTAAACCCGTGTGTGGATTCAGCAGTCTGCAAACACTTTCTCTGCAGAGTCCCAAAACAGGCGTTTTCAGCCCGTTACCGGCATATGGAAGAAACAGCAGTAAGCACAGGGAAATATCTGCTTCTAAATCCAAAACGCAGCTATCTAACAGAACGGTTGTCAATGTGTGCACTCAACTTCCGGAGTTAAACCCGTGTGCGGATTCAGCAGTCTGCAAACCCTTTCTCTGCAGAGTCCCAAAACAGGCGTTTTCCGCCCATTACCAGCATATGGAAGAAACAGCAGTAAGCACAGGGAAATATCTGCTTCTAAATACAAAACGCAGCTATCTAACAGAACGGTTGTCAATGTGTGCACTCAACTTCCAGAGTTAAACCCGTGTGTGGATTCAGCAGTCTGCAAACACTTTCTCTGCAGTGTCCCAAAACAGGCGTTTTCAGCACTTTACCGGCATATGGAAGAAACAGCAGTAAGAACAGGGAAATATCTGCATCTAAATCCAAAACGCAGCTATCTAACAGAACGGTGGTCAATGTGTGCACTCAACTTCCAGAGTTAAACCCGTGTGTGGATTCAGCAGTCTGCAAACACTTTCTCTGCAGAGTCCCAAAACAGGCGTTTTCAGCCCTTTACCGGCATATGGAAGAAACAGCAGTAAGCACAGGGAAATATCTGCTTATAAATCCAAAACGCAGCTATCTAACAGAACGGTTGTCAATGTGTGCACTCAACTTCCAGAGTTAAACCCGTGTGTGGATTCAGCAGTCTGCAAACACTTTCTCTGCAGAGTCCCAAAACAGGCGTTTTCAGCCCTTTACCGGCATATGGAAGAAACAGCAGAAAGCACAGGGAAATATCTGCTTCTAAATCCAAAACGCAGCTATCTAACAGAACGGTTGTCAATGTGTGCACTCAACTTCCAGAGTTAAACCCGTGTGTGGATTCAGCAGTCTGCAAACCCTTTCTCTGCAGAGTCCCAAAACAGGCGTTTTCAGCCCATTACCGGCATATGGAAGAAACTGCAGTAAACAGAGGGAAATATCTGCTTCTAAATCCAAAACGCAGCAATCTAACCGAACGGTTGTCAATGTGTGCACTCAACTTCCAGAGTTAAAACCCGTGTGTGGATTCACAGTCTGCAAACACTTTCTCTGCAGAGTCCCAAAACAGGCGTTTTCAGCCCATTACCGGCATATGGAAGAAACTGCAGTAAGCAGAGGGATATATCTGCTTCTAAATCCAAAACGCAGCAATCTAACCGAACGGTTGTCAATGTGTGCACTCAACTTCCAGAGTTAAAACCCGTGTGTGGATTCACAGTCTGCAAACACTTTCTCTGCAGAGTCCCAAAACAGGCGTTTTCAGCCCATTACCGGCATATGGAAGAAACAGCAGTAAGCACAGGGAAATATCTGCTTCTAAATCCAAAACGCAGCTATCTAACAGTACGGTTGTCAATGTGTGCACTCAACTTCCAGAGATAAACCCGTGTGTGGATTCAGCAGTCTGCAAACACTTTCTCTGCAGAGTCCCAAAACAGGCGTTTTCAGCCCATTACCGGCATATGGAAGAAACAGCAGTAAGCACAGGGAAATATCTGCTTCTAAATCCAAAACGCAGCTATCTAACAGAACGGTTGTCAATGTGTGCACTCAATTTCCAGAGTTAAACCCGTGTGTGGATTCAGCAGTCTGCAAACCCTTTCTCTGCAGAGTCCCAAAACAGGCGTTTTCAGCCCATTACCGGCATATGGAAGAAACTGCACTAAGCAGAGGGAAATATCTGCTTCTAAATCCAAAACGCAGCTATCTAACCGAACGGTTGTCAATGTGTGCACTCAACTTCCAGAGTTAAAACCCGTGTGTGGATTCACAGTCTGCAAACACTTCTCTGCAGAGTCCCAAAACAGGCGTTTTCAGCCCTTTACCGGCATATGGAAGAAACAGCAGTAAGCACAGGGAAATATCTGCTTCTAAATCCAAAACGCAGCTATCTAACAGAACGGTTGTCAATGTGTGCACTCAACTTCCAGAGTTAAACCCGTGTGTGGATTCAGCAGTCTGCAAACACTTTCTCTGCAGAGTCCCCAAACAGGCGTTTTCAGCCCATTACCGGCATATGGAAGAAACAGCAGTAAGCACAGGGAAATATCTGCTTCTAAATCCAAAACGCAGCTATCTAACAGAACGGTGGTCAATGTGTGCACTCAACTTCCAGAGTTAAACCCGTGTGTGGATTCAGCAGTCTGCAAACACTTTCTCTGCAGAGTCCCAAAACAGGCGTTTTCAGCCCCATTACCGACATTTGGAAGAAACAGCAGTAAGCACAGGGAAATATCTGCTTCTAAATCCAAAACGCAGCTATCTAACAGAACGGTTGTCAATGTGTGCACTCAACTTCCAGATTTAAACCCGTGTGTGGATTCAGCAGTCTGTAAACACTTTCTCTGCAGAGTCCCAAAACAGGCGTTTTCAGCCCTTTACCGGCATATGGAAGAAACAGCAGTAAGCACAGGGAAATATCTGATTCTAAATCCAAAACGCAGCTATCTAACAGAACGGTTGTCAATGTGTGCACTCAACTTCCAGAGTTAAACCCGTGTGTGGATTCAGCAGTCTGCAAACACTTTCTCTGCAGAGTCCCAAAACAGGCGTTTTCAGCCCTTTACCGGCATATGGAAGAAACAGCAGTAAGCACAGGGAAATATCTGCTTCTAAATCCAAAACGCAGCTATCTAACAGAACGGTTGTCAATGTGTGCACTCAACTTCCAGAGTTAAACCCGTGTGTGGATTCACAGTCTGCAAACACTTTCTCTGCAGAGTCCCAAAACAGGCGTTTTCAGCCCTTTAGCGGCATATGGAAGAAACAGCAGTAAGCACAGGGAAATATCTGCTTCTAAATCCAAAACGCAGCTATCTAACAGAACGGTTGTCAATGTGTGCACTCAACTTCCAGATTTAAACCCGTGTGTGGATTCAGGAGTCTGCAAACACTTTCTCTGCAGAGTCCCAAAACAGGCGTTTTCAGCCCTTTACCGGCATATGGAAGAAACAGCAGTAAGCACAGGGAAATATCTGCTTCTAAATCCAAAACGCAGCTATATAACAGAACGGTTGTCAATGTGTGCACTCAACTTCCAGAGTTAAACCCGTGTGTGGATTCAGCAGTCTGCAAACACTTTCTCTGCAGAGTCCCAAAACAGGCGTTTTCAGCCCTTTACCGGCATATGGAAGAAACAGCAGTAAGCACAGGGAAATATCTGCTTCTAAATCCAAAACGCAGCTATCTAACAGAACGGTTGTCAATGTGTGCACTCAACTTCCAGAGTTAAACCCGTGTGTGGATTCACAGTCTGCAAACACTTTCTCTGCAGAGTCCCAAAACAGGCGTTTTCAGCCCTTTATCGGCATATGGAAGAAACAGCAGTAAGCACAGGGAAATATCTGCTTCTAAATCCAAAACGCAGCTATCTAACAGAAAGGTTGTCAATGTGTGCACTCAACTTCCAGAGTTAAACCCGTGTGTGGATTCAGCAGTCTGCAAACACTTTCTCTGCAGAGTCCCAAAACAGGCGTTTTCAGCCCTTTACCGGCATAAGGAAGAAACAGCAGTAAGCACAGGGAAATATCTGCTTCTAAATCCAAAACGCAGCTATCTAACAGAACAGTTGTCAATGTGTGCTCTCAACTTCCAGAGTTAAACCCGTGTGTGGATTCACAGTCTGCAAACACTTTCTCTGCAGAGTCCCAAAACAGGCGATTTCAGCCCGTTACCCGGCATATGGAAGAAACAGCAGTAAGCACAGGGAAATATCTGCTTCTAAATCCAAAACGCAGCTATCTAACAGAACGGTTGTCAATGTGTGCACTCAACTTCCAGAGTTAAACCCGTGTGTGGATTCAGCAGTCTGCAAACACTTTCTCTGCAGAGTCCCAAAACAGACGTTTTCAGCCCATTACCGGCATATGGAAGAAACAGCAGTAAGAACAGGGAAATATCTGCTTCTAAATCCAAAACGCAGCTATCTAACAGAACAGTGGTCAATGTGTGCACTCAACTTCCAGAGTTAAACCCGTGTGTGGATTCAGCAGTCTGCAAAACACTTTCTCTGCAGAGTCCCAAAACAGTCGTTTTCAGCCCATTACCGGCATATGGAAGAAACAGCAGTAAGCACAGGGAAATATCTGCTTCTAAATCCAAAACGCAGCTATCTAACAGAACGGTTGTCAATGTGTGCACTCAACTTCCAAATTTAAACCCGTGTGTTGATTCAGCAGTCTCCAAACACTTTCTCTGCAGAGTCCCAAAACAGGCGTTTTCAGCCCTTTACCCGGCATATGGAAGAAACAGCAGTAAGCACAGGGAAATATCTGCTTCTAAATCCAAAACGCAGCTATCTAACAGAACGGTTGTCAATGTGTGCACTCAACTTCCAGAGTTAAACCCGTGTGTGGATTCAGCAGTCTGCAAACACTTTCTGTGCAGAGTCCCAAAACAGGCGTTTTCAGCCCTTTACCGGCATATGGAAGAAACAGCAGTAAGCACAGGGAAATATCTGCTTCTAAATCCAAAACGCAGCTATCTAACAGAACGGTGGTCAATGTGTGCACTGAACTTCCAGAGTTAAACCCGTGTGTGGATTCACAGTCTGCAAACACTTTCTCTGCAGAGTCCCAAAACAGGCGTTTTCAGCCCTTTACCGGCATATGGAAGAAACAGCAGTAAGCACAGGGAAATATCTGCTTCTAAATCCAAAACGCAGCTATCTAACAGAAAGGTTGTCAATGTGTGCACTCAACTTCCAGAGTTAAACCGTGTGTGGATTCAGCAGTCTGCAAACACTTTCTCTGCAGAGTCCCAAAACAGGCGTTTTCAGCCCTTTACCGGCATATGGAAGAAACAGCAGTAAGCACAGGGAAATATCTGCTTCTAAATCCAAAACGCAGCTATCTAACAGAACGGTGGTCAATGTGTGCACTCAACTTCCAGAGTTAAACCCGTGTGTGGATTCAGCAGTCTGCAAACACTTTCTCTGCAGAGTCCCAAAACAGGCGTTTTCAGCCCTTTACCAGCATATGGAAGAAACAGCAGTAAGCACAGGGAAATATCTGCTTCTAAATCCAAAACGCAGCTATCTAACAGAACGGTTGTCAATGTGTGCACTCAACTTCCAGAGTTAAACCCGTGTGTGGATTCAGCAGTCTGCAAACACTTTTCTCTGCAGAGTCCCAAAACAGGCGTTTTCAGCCCTTTACCGGCATATGGAAGAAACAGCAGTAAGCACAGGGAAATATCTGCTTCTAAATCCAAAACGCAGCTATCTAACAGAACGGTTTGTCAATGTGTGCACTCAACTTCCAGAGTTAAACCCGTGTGTGGATTCAGCAGTCTGCAAACCCTTTCTCTGCAGAGTCCCAAAACAGGCGTTTTCAGCCCATTACCGGCATATGGAAGAAACTGCAGTAAGCAGAGGGAAATATCTGCTTCTAAATCCAAAACGCAGCTATCTAACGGAACGGTTGTCAATGTGTGCACTCAACTTCCACAGTTAAAACCCGTGTGTGGATTCACAGTCTGCAAACACTTTCTCTGCAGAGTCCCAAAACAGGCGTTTTCAGCCCATTACCGGCATATGGAAGAAACTGCAGTAAGCAGAGGGAAATATCTGCTTCTAAATCCAAAAACGCAGCAATCTAACCGAACGGTTGTCAATGTGTGCACTCAACTTCCAGAGTTAAAAACCCGTGTGTGGATTCACAGTCTGCAAACAGTTTCTCTGCAGAGTCCCAAAACAGGCGTTTTCAGCCCATTACCGGCATATGGAAGAAACAGCAGTAAGCACAAGGAAATATCTGCTTCTAAATCCAAAACGCAGCTATCTAACAGAACGGTTGTCAATGTGTGCACTCATCTTCCAGAGATAAACCCGTGTGTGGATTCAGCAGTCTGCAAACACTTTCTCTGCAGAGTCCCAAAACAGGCGTTTTCAACCCATTACCGGCATATGGAAGAAACAGCAGTAAGAACAGGGAAATATCTGCTTCTAAATCCAAAACGCAGCTATCTAACAGAACGGTGGTCAATGTGTGCACTCAACTTCCAGAGTTAAACCCGTGTGTGGATTCAGCAGTCTGCAAACACTTTCTCTGCAGAGTCCCAAAACAGGCGTTTTCAGCCCATTACCGGCATATGGAAGAAACAGCAGTAAGCACAGGGAAATATCTGCTTCTAAATCCAAAACGCAGCTATCTAACAGAACGGTTGTCAATGTGTGCACTCAATTTCCAGAGTTAAACCCGTGTGTGGATTCAGCAGTCTGCAAACCCTTTCTCTGCAGAGTCCCAAAACAGGCGTTTTCAGCCCATTACCGGCATATGGAAGAAACTGCACTAAGCAGAGGGGAAATATCTGCTTCTAAATCCAAAACGCAGCTATCTAACCGAACGGTTGTCAATGTGTGCACTCAACTTCCAGAGTTAAAACCCGTGTGTGGATTCACAGTCCTGCAAACACTTTCTCTGCAGAGTCCCAAAACAGGCGTTTTCAGCCCTTTACCGGCATATGGAAGAAACAGCAGTAAGCACAGGGAAATATCTGCTTCTAAATCCAAAACGCAGCTATCTAACAGAACGGTTGTCAATGTGTGCACTCAACTTCCAGAGGTAAATCCGTGTGTGGATTCAGCAGTCTGCAAACACTTTCTATGCAGAGTCCCAAAACAGGCGTTTTCAGCCCGTTACCGACATATGGAAGAAACAGCAGTAAGCACAGGGAAATATCTGCTTCTAAATCCAAAACGCAGCTATCTAACAGAACGGTTGTCAATGTGTGCACTCAACTTCCAGAGTTAAACCCGTGTGTGGATTCAGCAGTCTGCAAACACTTTCTCTGCAGAGTCCCAAAACAGGCGTTTTCAGCCCATTACCGGCATATTGAAGAAACAGCAGTAAGCACAGGGAAATGTCTGCTTCTAAATCCAAAACGCAGCTATCTAACAGAACGGTTGTCAATGTGTGCACTCAACTTCCAGAGTTAAACCCGTGTGTGGATTCAGCAGTCTGCAAACACTTTCTCTGCAGAGTCCCAAAACAGGCGTTTTCAGCCCATTACCGGCATATGGAAGAAACTGCAGTAAGCACCGGGAAATATCTGCTTCTAAATCCAAAACGCAGCTATCTAACCGAACGGTTGTCAATGTGTGCACTCAACTTCCAGAGTTAAAACCCGTGTGCGGTTTCACAGTCTGCAAACACTTTCTGTGCAGAGTCCCAAAACAGGCGTTTTCAGCCCATTACCAGCATATGGAAGAAACAGCAGTAAGCACAGGGAAATATCTGCTTCTAAAAACAAACGTAGCTATCTAACAGAACGGTTGTCAATGTGTGCACTCAACTTCCAGAGGTAAATCCGTGTGTGGATTCAGCAGTCTGCAAACACTTTCTCTGCAGAGTCCCAAAACAGGCGTTTTCAGCCCGTTACCCCGGCATATGGAAGAAACAGCAGTAAGCACAGGGAAATATCTGCTTCTAAATCCCAAAACGCAGCTATCTAACAGAACGGTTGTCAATGTGTGCACTCAACTTCCAGAGTTAAACCCGTGTGTGGATTCAGCAGTCTGCAAACACTTTCTCTGCAGAGTCCCAAAACAGGCGTTTTCAGCCCGTTACCGGCATATGGAAGAAACAGCAGTAAGCACAGGGAAATATCTGCTTCTAAATCCAAAACGCAGCTATCTAACAGAACGGTTGTCAATGTGTGCACTCAACTTCCGGAGTTAAACCCGTGTGCGGATTCAGGAGTCTGCAAACCCTTTCTCTGCAGAGTCCCAAAACAGGCGTTTTCAGCCCATTACCAGCATATGGAAGAAACAGCAGTAAGCACAGGGAAATATCTGCTTCTAAATACAAAACGCAGCTATCTAACAGAACGGTTGTCAATGTGTGCACTCAACTTCCAGAGTTAAACCCGTGTGTGGATTCAGCAGTCTGCAAACACTTTCTCTGCAGTGTCCCAAAACAGGCGTTTTCAGCACTTTACCGGCATATGGAAGAAACAGCAGTAAGAACAGGGAAATATCTGCATCCAAATCCAAAACGCAGCTATCTAACAGAACGGTGGTCAATGTGTGCACTCAACTTCCAGAGTTAAACCCGTGTGTGGATTCAGCAGTCTGCAAACACTTTCTCTGCAGAGTCCCAAAACAGGCGTTTTCAGCCCTTTACCGGAATATGGAAGAAACAGCAGTAAGCACAGGGAAATATCTGCTTCTAAATCCAAAACGCAGCTATATAACAGAACGGTTGTCAATGTGTGCACTCAACTTCCAGAGTTAAACCCGTGTGTGGATTCAGCAGTCTGCAAACACTTTCTCTGCAGAGTCCCAAAACAGGCGTTTTCAGCCCTTTACCGGCATATGGAAGAAACAGCAGTAAGCACAGGGAAATATCTGCTTCTAAATCCAAAACGCAGCTATCTAACAGAACGGTTGTCAATGTGTGCACTCAACTTCCAGAGTTAAACCCGTGTGTGGATTCAGCAGTCTGCAAACCCTTTCTCTGCAGAGTCCCAAAACAGGCGTTTTCAGCCCATTACCGGCATATGGAAGAAAACTGCAGTAAACAGAGGGAAATATCTGCTTCTAAATCCAAAACGCAGCAATCTAACCGAACGGTTGTCAATGTGTGCACTCAACTTCCAGAGTTAAAACCCGTGTGTGGATTCACAGTCTGCAAACAACTTTCTCTGCAGAGTCCCAAAACAGGCGTTTTCAGCCCATTACCGGCATATGGAAGAAACTGCAGTAAGCAGAGGGAAATATCTGCTTCTAAATCCAAAACGCAGCTATCTAACCGAACGGTTGTCAATGTGTGCACTCAACTTCCAGAGTTAAACCCGTGTGTGGATTCACAGTCTGCAAACACTTTCTCTGCAGAGTCCCAAAACAGGCGTTTTCAGCCCTTTAGCGGCATATGGAAGAAACAGCAGTAAGCACAGGGAAATATCTGCTTCTAAATCCAAAACGCAGCTATCTAACAGAACGGTTGTCAATGTGTGCACTCAACTTCCAGATTTAAACCCGTGTGTGGATTCAGGAGTCTGCAAACACTTTCTCTGCAGAGTCCCAAAACAGGCGTTTTTCAGCCCTTTACCGGCATATGGAAGAAACAGCAGTAAGCACAGGGAAATATCTGCTTCTAAATCCAAAACGCAGCTATCTAACAGAACGGTTGTCAATGTGTGCACTCAACTTCCAGAGTTAAACCCGTGTGTGGATTCAGCAGTCTGCAAACACTTTCTCTGCAGAGTCCCAAAACAGGCGTTTTCAGCCCTTTACCGGCATATGGAAGAAACAGCAGTAAGCACAGGGAAATATCTGCTTCTAAATCCAAAACGCAGCTATCTAACAGAACGGTTGTCAATGTGTGCACTCAACTTCCAGAGTTAAACCCGTGTGTGGATTCACAGTCTGCAAACACTTTCTCTGCATAGTCCCAAAACAGGCGTTTTCAGCCCTTTATCGGCATATGGAAGAAACAGCAGTAAGCACAGGGAAATATCTGCTTCTAAATCCAAAACGCAGCTATCTAACAGAAAGGTTGTCAATGTGTGCACTCAACTTCCAGAGTTAAACCCGTGTGTGGATTCAGCAGTCTGCAAACACTTTCTCTGCAGAGTCCCAAAACAGGCGTTTTCAGCCCTTTACCGGCATATGGAAGAAACAGCAGTAAGCACAGGGAAATATCTGCTTCTAAATCCAAAACGCAGCTATCTAACAGAACAGTTGTCAATGTTTGCTCTCAACTTCCAGAGTTAAACCGTGTGTGGATTCACAGTCTGCAAACACTTTCTCTGCAGAGTCCCAAAACAGGCGATTTCAGCCCGTTACCGGCAAATGGAAGAAACAGCAGTAAGCACAGGGAAATATCTGCTTCTAAATCCAAAACGCAGCTATCTAACAGAACGGTTGTCAATGTGTGCACTCAACTTCCAGAGTTAAACCCGTGTGTGGATTCAGCAGTCTGCAAACACTTTCTCTGCAGAGTCCCAAAACAGGCGTTTTCAGCCCATTACCGGCATATGGAAGAAACAGCAGTAAGAACAGGGAAATATCTGCTTCTAAATCCAAAACGCAGCTATCTAACAGAACGGTGGTCAATGTGTGCACTCAACTTCCAGAGTTAAACCCGTGTGTGGATTCAGCAGTCTGCAAACACTTTCTCTGCAGAGTCCCAAAACAGTCGTTTTCAGCCCATTACCGGCATATGGAGAAACAGCAGTAAGCACAGGGAAATATCTGCTTCTAAATCCAAAACGCAGCTATCTAACAGAACGGTTGTCAATGTGTGCACTCAACTTCCAAATTTAAAGCCGTGTGTGGATTCAGCAGTCTGCAAACACTTTCTCTGCAGAGTCCCAAAACAGGCGTTTTCAGCCCTTTACCCGGCATATGGAAGAAACAGCAGTAAGCACAGGGAAATATCTGCTTCTAAATCCAAAACGCAGCTATCTAACAGAACGGTTGTCAATGTGTGCACTCAACTTCCAGAGTTAAACCCGTGTGTGGATTCAGCAGTCTGCAAACCCTTTCTCTGCAGAGTCCCAAAACAGGCGTTTTCAGCCCATTACCGGCATATGGAAGAAACTGCAGTAAGCAGAGGGAAATATCTGCTTCTAAATCCAAAACGCAGATCTCTAACCGAACGGTTGTCAATGTGTGCACTCAACTTCCAGAGTTAAAACCCGTGTGTGGATTCACACTCTGCCAACACTTTCTCTGCAGAGTCCCAAAACAGGCGTTTTCAGCCCATTACCGGCATATGGAAGAAACACCAGTAAGAACAGGGAAATATCTGCTTCTTAATCCAAAACGCAGCTATCTAACACAACGGTTGTCAATGTGTGCACTCAACTTCCAGAGTTAAACCCGTGTGTGGATTCAGCAGTCTGCAAACACTCTCTGCAGAGTCCCAAAACAGGCGTTTTCAGCCCTTTACCGGCATATGGAAGAAACAGCAGTAAGCACCGGGAAATATCTGCTTCTAAATCCAAAACGCAGCTATCTAACAGAACGGTTGTCAATGTGTGCACTCAACTTCCAGAGTTAAACCCGTGTGTGGAATCAGCAGTCTGCAAACACTTTCTCTGCAGAGTCCCAAAACAGGCGTTTTCAGCCCATTACCGGCATATGGAAGAAACAGCAGTAAGCACAGGGAAATATCTGCTTCTAAATCCAAAACGCAGCTATCTAACAGAACGGTTGTCAATGTGTGCACTCAACTTCCAGAGTTAAACCCGTGTGTGGATTCAGCAGTCTGCAAACACTTTCTCTGCAGAGTCCCAAAACAGGCGTTTTCAGCCCTTTACCGGCATATGGAAGAAACAGCAGTAAGCACAGGGAAATATCTGCTTCTAAATCCAAAACGCAGCTATCTAACAGAACGGTTGTCAATGTGTGCACTCAACTTCCAGAGTTAAACCCGTGTGTGGATTCACAGTCTGCAAACACTTTCTCTGCAGAGTCCCAAAACAGGCGTTTTCAGCCCTTTATCGGCATATGGAAGAAACAGCAGTAAGCACAGGGAAATATCTGCTTCTAAATCCAAAACGCAGCAATCTAACAGAAAGGTTGTCAATGTGTGCACTCAACTTCCAGAGTTAAACCCGTGTGTGGATTCAGCAGTCTGCAAACACTTTCTCTGCAGAGTCCCAAAACAGGCGTTTTCAGCCCTTTGCCGGCATATGGAAGAAACAGCAGTAAGCACAGGGAAATATCTGCTTCTAAATCCAAAACGCAGCTATCTAACAGAACGGTTGTCAATGTGTGCACTCAACTTCCAGAGGTAAACCCATGTGTGGTTTCTGCAGTCTGCAAACCCTTTCTCTGCAGAGTCCCAAAACAGGCGTTTTCAGCCCATTACCGGCATATGGAAGAAACTACAGTAAGCACCGGGAAATATCTGCTTCTAAATCCAAAACGCAGCTATCTAACCGAACGGTTGTCAAAGTGTGCACTCAACTTCCAGAGTTAAAACCCATGTGTGGTTTCACAGTCTGCAAACACTTTCTGTGCAGAGTCCCAAAACAGGCGTTTTCAGCCCATTACCGGCATATGGAAGAAACAGCAGTAAGCACAGGGAAATATCTGCTTCTAAATCCAAAACGCA